>NC_136516.1:27577450-27802450 GCF_053919585.1 Euprymna scolopes | reverse complement strand
AATGTTAAAACTTCTTAAAAAATCGGAAAAACAAAAACAAAAAAAGTGTACGTGATGGAAAAATTTAAAAAAAAAAAACGAAAAAATGGCATAAATAACACTGTTTAAATGTTAAAACTTCTTAAAAAATCGGAAAAACAAAAACAAAAAAAGTGTACGTGATGGAAAAATTTTAAAAAAAAAAAACGAAAAAATGGCATAAATAACACTGTTTAAATGTTAAAACTTCTTAAAAAATCGGAAAAACAAAAACAAAAAAAGTGTACGTGATGGAAAAATTAAAAAAAAAAAAAAAACGAAAAAATGGCATAAATAACATTGTTTAAATGTTAAAACTTCTTAAAAAATCGGAAAAACAAAAACAAAAAAAGTGTACGTGATGGAAAAATTTAAAAAAAAAAAAACGAAAAAATGGCATAAATAACACTGTTTAAATGTTAAAACTTCTTAAAAAATCGGAAAAACAAAAACAAAAAAAGTGTACGTGATGGAAAAATTTAAAAAAAAAAAAACGAAAAAATGGCATAAATAACACTGTTTAAATGTTAAAACTTCTTAAAAAATCGGAAAAACAAAAACAAAAAAAGTGTAAGTGATGGAAAAATTAAAAAAAAAAAAACGAAAAAATGGCATAAATAACACTGTTTAAATGTTAAAACTTCTTAAAAAATCGGAAAAACAAAAACAAAAAAAGTGTACGTGATGGAAAAATTTAAAAAAAAAAAAAAACGAAAAAATGGCATAAATAACATTGTTTAAATGTTAAAACTTCTTAAAAAATCGGAAAAACAAAAACAAAAAAAGTGTACGTGATGGAAAAATTTAAAAAAAAAAAAACGAAAAAATGGCATAAATAACACTGTTTAAATGTTAAAACTTCTTAAAAAATCGGAAAAACAAAAACAAAAAAAGTGTACGTGATGGAAAAATTTAAAAAAAAAAAAAACGAAAAAATGGCATAAATAACACTGTTTAAATGTTAAAACTTCTTAAAAAATCGGAAAAACAAAAACAAAAAAAGTGTAAGTGATGGAAAAATTTAAAAAAAAAAAAAAACGAAAAAATGGCATAAATAACACTGTTTAAATGTTAAAACTTCTTAAAAAATCGGAAAAACAAAAACAAAAAAGTGTACGTGATGGAAAAATTTTTTAAAAAAAACGAAAAAATGGCATAAATAACACTGTTTAAATGTTAAAACTTCTTAAAAAATCGGAAAAACAAAAACAAAAAAGTGTACGTGATGGAAAAATTTTAAAAAAAAAACGAAAAAATGGCATAAATAACACTGTTTAAATGTTAAAACTTCTTAAAAAATCGGAAAAACAAAAACAAAAAAAGTGTAAGTGATGGAAAAATTAAAAAAAAAAACACACAAACAAAAAAATAGCATAAATATTATTTCAATATTAAAACTTTAAAAATCGAAAAAAAAAATATCTCTGATATCTTGGCTTGAACGTGCAATCTTTAGATAATGATGCTGCCACTATAACGACTGGTCTATGATTGCATGAGTGAAATTAGGTCGTTTTTATTTTTTATATTTAAACTAATTCAAGAAAGAACGCTTTTGTGCATGCATGTTTGGCTAAATTGTCATGAAGGAACGATTTTTTTGCTACCCCTCCCTATAGAAAACTGCCCAGTTGAGGGTGAAGGAATTAATATTTTGGGCCAATTTTTTTACATTTGTCGTCCGTTACATTTTTTACATTTGTCGTTTGTTACATTTGTGTTTTATGACACAGTTCTTCAAACTGATACTGATCTCATGAAAATCTGTCGCCTTTGTTGAAAGTTTTTGCAAAACATACAAACATACATACATACATTCATACAAACAGGTGAGATTTATAGTATAGATGTATTGAACTAATAAACCAATATTTTTTCAAAAGTGCTCAATACATATGTAGAGCGTTTACAAGTAAAATTATATAAACATCAGAAAATCCCTACATGGATCGAACCCCCCAAGGAGACACCTAACATCATCAAAATATAAATTAATCCATGTTGGGATTTTCTAATGTTTATATAATTTTACTTGTATATTTTAACGCTTACATATTTAATCCTGCCAATGTTTTGTTTTTGATTAGTGATATTTAAACAGGGGGGGGGGAGTTTTCTCTCAAAGAAAATGTATTAATACCATCACTTATAAAGAACTAGGAACAAATTTAGTAAAATATTTCTTTCACAATTTATTATATTAACTCGTATTTTAAGCATTTTGATTGAATTGATCAATTGCTCCGTTTGTCCCAAATTACAAAATCGATAGCGAAAGGAAAGCAGTAGATGTTTTAAGGCAAATAATCGAACCCAATTTTTTAAACATAAATTTATTTGATTATTTGATTATTTGATTATTTGATTATTTGATTATTTGATGGAAACTAAACAAAAATGACAAAAATAATAACAAACATCCTGATTTTTTCCATTTTCAGTGTTTGAAATTTATTTTTTTTAATGTTTTCAGCATCCCAAATTATAACAATTTGATTTTTTTTTTTTTTTTTTTTTTTACAAGGGTGTCACCACTTACCAAGGCCTAGAGGCCACTCGAGGATAAGGGTTAATAGGTATACATTAGTCGTTGTGATTTTAGCATAGTAAACAGTGGGAATTTTGTAACTTGGATTACTTAGGGGGACGATTCAATTAGAACTTGTTCACATTGGACTTTTTCTTTTTTTTTTTTCTTTTTTCATAGGTATCAACTCATTATCAAGGCCAAGAGGCCACTCAAGGATAAGGGTTAAAGAGTGTACAGTAGAAATTGGACAATATAATAATCATTAGTAATGAAAATTTGTTAAATTTGATAACTTATATGGAACGGCTCATCAAGAACTTATTTACGTTAGACTTGAAGACAACCATATAGATTCAATTAATAATTTAATAACCAAACTTTCAAAATCCTATTTTAAAAAAAAATTCAAGTAAAGTCTCTTGTGCAATGCCGAATAAGTTAAGGTTAGTATTAATATATTTTAATAAGTTAAGGTTAGTATTAATATGTTTTAATAAGTTAAGGTTAGTATTAATATGTTTTAATAAGTTAAGGTTAGTATTAATATGTTTTAATAAGTTAAGGTTAGTATTAATGTTTTAATTTTAAGTAATTCCATCTTTTATTTTATTTTTATTTTCATTTTCTTCTTTCCAGTGTTAAGATGTCTTGCCAATTTAAATCAATCAAATGGACAGCCATTGTTTTGACCTGTGCAGACAAACAATGGTCACAGTCTCTTCAACAAGGTATTTTGTTGTACAGATTTTTTTTTCAATTTTAAAAGAAACATTTCTATTTTTATTTTTTCATTTATTAATTATTTTATTATTATTATTGATTATTTTCAATTTTGAAGAAACATTTCTATTTTTATTATTTTTTTATTTATTAATTATTCTTTTTATTATTATTGATTATTTTCAATTTAAAAGAAACATTTCTATTTTTATTTTTTCATTTATTAATTATTTTATTATTATTATTGATTATTTTCAATTTTGAAGAAACATTTCTATTTTTATTATTTTTTTATTTATTAATTATTCTTTTTATTATTATTGATTATTTTCAATTTTAAAGAAACATTTCCATTTTTATTATTTTTTATTTATTAATTATTGTTTTTTTATTGTTGATTATTTTCAATCTTAAAGAAACATTTCCATTATTATTATTATTTATTAATTATTTTTATTATTATTATTATTATTTTCAATTTCAAAGAATCATTTCCATTATTATTTTTTTATTTATTAATTATTGTTTTGGTACTTGCACAGTTTAATCAAGACATTCAAAAATGAAAATATCGAAAAAAAGGTTATATTGTACGTATCCGTTGTGGACTGAAGATCTCCGAAAAAAAATTAATTTAATTTGATTGAGTAGTTTTTTTGGGTTTTTTTTTATTAGAGCGATAAAACGCGTTCTTATAAGAGCGTGTTGAAGTCAGCCATTATGGAATTGTTGAACACGCCACGGGGGATAACTCCAGTTAAAGCGCTGACATTCCCTCCCCATCTTTAATACTAACTTTTCTTCCTAAAAATCGAACCTTTTGTTCGATATAATAATAAATTGTTTTTCCGCTGTAAAAAAAAACTACTTGATGAAATTAAGTGAAATTTTTTTCAGAGAACTTTGTTCCATAACGGATACGGGGAATATAAACTTTTTTCGATATTTTAATTTTTTAATGTCTTGATTAAACTGTACAAGTACCATTGTTTTTATTATTATTATTATTGATTATTTTCAATTTCAAAGAAACATTTTCATTATTTTTTATTTCTTAATTATTGTTTTTAGTATTATTGATTATTTTCAATTTTAAAGAAAAATTTCCATTATTATTTTTTTAATTCTTAATTATTGTTTTTATTGATCCCCAAAAGAGGAGGGATTGGACCTCGTAATTCACTCCTGTTCATTCATTCATTTATTCGTTTGTTCACATTTTTCTCAATAACCACACTTTGGATTTATTTGAAATGTTGCACAAACATTAGTCATGGTGAAAGTAAATTTTTGCCAGAACAAATTTTCGGGGATAACTCTGGTTGTACTCCCTAGGGGCCATTATAGGGGTAAAATTGCCCCCAAATTGTTTGTTCGTTCGTTTGTTTGCACATTTCTCAATAACCACGCTTTTAATTTTTAAAAAATTTTTCACAAACCTTAGTCATGGTAAAAGTAAATTTTTGCCAGAACAGATTTATTAGCTCATGGAGGGGGGCCCCCACATGCTCGACTTGTTATTATTATTATCATTATCATTATTATCATTAGTAGTAGTAGTATTGTTACTCACTAGGAGTTCTCACACATAATCTGTTTACTCACTAACAACAACTAGTGGTGTTCCCTGGAGTCTGGGTGACAACAAGTCTCCTCAGATTTCCAATACACTGCTTTGATTTCTCATTGCCATCGACCATTGGTCTTCACTGGAATTTGGGAACAAGACTCTCCAAGGTCCCAGTTCAGTGGAGGTCTGGTTAGTGCTTTTTCACCTCAGTTTTTCCATCCTCCTTGACCCTTCACAACAATTTGATGTTGTGCATTTGGAGAGGGGGTGTAGTTAACTTATAATTTTGCAGTTTCAGTTTTCTTGGTTTCATGTGGGATTCTGTTATCTTTTTTTTTTTTACTTTTATTGTCATTTCCATGTGGTTGGTTAGCATTTGTAGTTTATGTCGGATTTGCGTAAGATTTCAGTTGCTTTTAACATTACCATTTGTTGTATAATTCCATTCATATTGTTGTTATTTATTTTTATTATTATTTTTATTTATTTTTTATTTATTTTTATTATTATGAATATTTATCTTTATTTGTATTTTTATTTTTAATGTTTTTTATTTATTTTTATTAATTATATCATCTTTATTATTTTTAATTTATTATTATTATTATTATTATTATTATTATTTGTATTGTTTTACTATTTTTTTATTATCTTATTGTTATTAATTTTTATGATTTTATTATTTATTTTTATTATTACTATTATTTATTTTAATTTTTTATCATTTTTATTATTATTTTCATTATTCATTTTCTTGTCTCGTGCCAGTGCTAAACTTTTCTTAAATAACTTCCAAAATCATAGCTCGCAACCATACAAAAGAACATAATTAACATAATTTAATTTCCATTGTATTCATCTTTGCATAGCAATACCTTCATTTACTTTTTACGAATTAGTGAGTTTCTCAGAATTGTCTGGTGCTCTTCCAGAATTGATAATTTTTGGTTGTTTCAACGTCAAGGTGGAAGTGAATGGTAAATTTTTGGTCTTTTAGATAAAGTTGAAATTTGATGGAACTCACAAATATTTGTAAATCTCGTGTTCACCAAGCACCCTCATCTTCTCTTGGTTTGGCAGTTCTATGCCCTTTAATGTCACCAGTTTCCCCCTTTTCATTTCCAGTAGTGCACATTTTTCCATTCCATATTCCAGGAATAATAAATAAACTTAGATTTTTAATGGTAGTACTCGAGTCAATGATTATGTCAAGGATATGCAGTAGAATTTGTGAGTTATTTCGTAAGATATGATGCACGAGTAGCAGGAAACGCTTACTCTTTTGTAAAGATCTGGTTTTACATCATGGTTTTTGAAAGTGCTTGAAATCAGTGCAGTTAAGGAGCAAAATAATTTTCCTTATATGTCAAGTGACAACTGTCATTAGTCTGCTAGCAGATTAATGAATGCTATATATGGCTTTAGTTTGAATTTCCAGTGTTAATTGTTAATTTTCACATAATTGTTAACTTTAATTGGAAAACGTTTATAAAATTACCATCATAATATTTTATTGCATTTTACGTGATCATAACTAGAATATTTAAGAATGACAAAAGTGCTGTAAAAACAGAAATAGTTGAAAACATTCAAATAATACATAAAGATTTGTTTAGTTAGTGTTCTGTTGTTTTCCGATTAGAATCGAAGATTGGAATTGGCATTTAAAATAAAATAAAAAAAAATAAGTCAAAGTTAATGTAACTTTGGCTTATTTTTTTTTTATTTTGAATGCCAATTCCAATCTTCGATCCTAATAGGAAAACAACGGAAACATTTGTATGTGTGTGTGTGTTTTTTGCACCAATGTGGTGCAAAAAACACACACACACATACAAATTTTTTTTATTTTATTTATTTTTTTTCAATTTTCTTATCAGTTTTTTCACGTTGGGAATGGGGCATTCTACCGGATGCGAAACCAATTAGAAGACAAAGTAGAAGCTAATTGAATTTGTAGGAGCTGTTATTATTTATTTACAAAATCTAGTGTAATGTAATAATTATTAGGTTTCGCAAAAATGTTTTTTTTTAGTTGAAGTTGAACGTCAAAAAACGAAATTATTTTTGCACCAACTGAATAGTATGAGGTTAATAACTGGAGATAGAGGAGGGAAATTAGGATTCCACTGAAACATGTGTGCACATTTGTAACCAATAATGTTTGTACAATAAACAGACTATATATATATATATATATATATATATATATATATTAAGATTTTTGTTCCTTAGAAGCGCTGGTTGAGTTTGAATAAAATGAACACGTACCATATACATTGGAAGCCAAAACAACGCACTATTTCAAAACAAACAGACATCTATTTTGTTTGAAATTTATATCGAAATTCATAAATATATTTCAAAGGAAACCTTCATCTTCAGTATATCTTTCTTTTTTTTTCTTTTTTTTTTCCACGTTGTTGCTGGGGCAGAGAATAAGCAAGTAGAAGTCCATTTGTTGTTTATACAGTAGTATTTAAATGTAAATATATATATATATACAAATGGCAGAATATGTTAGAAGCTAATCACGTTCAAACCTTAGAGACACTTCTTCTGTTTACAAAGGGAGGCTATCTTTAGATGAACATGAATAGTCTCTAAGATCTTCAGAAGATGTTTTGAGTGAACATTATTCAGAATGGAAAATGAGTCAATGTTGAACTTCGTTGCACATTACGTGTTTTTTCATAATCATGTTGAAATATGACAGAGGAATTTTTACCCTCACAATCAGAAGTAATGATAAAGCCAATGAATTAATATTACCCTAACCTAACGTCAATATATCTAACGACAATCATGAAAATTCCCAGTACTAACGATTACTACGATACTGTCTCATTGATTACTGTACACGCAATAACCCTTATCCCCAAGTGGCTTCCAGGCCTTGATAAGTGGTGACCTCCATTGTAAAAAAAAAGTAGATCTGAGGCAAAACCCTAACCCATCCCATAATAAAGAAGTATATTCTGCTGGGGACCACGGTCGTATATGACTGATGAAAAGCCTACCCTATAGCCTTAATAGAAAAAGAAAACAAAGACAAAAACATTTTTTATGAAAAAAAAAAAAAAAAAAATTTTTTTTGTAAACTCCCCCCTGCAAAAATATTTTCTTTGTAAACTCTTCCTGCAAATAAAAAATATTTATTTGTAAACTCCTCCTGCAAAAGAAAATTTTTTTTTTTTGTAAACTCCTCCTGCAAAAGAAAATTTTTTTTTTTTGTAAACTCCTCCTGCAAAAGAAAATTTTTTTTTTTGTAAACTCCTCCTGCAAAAGAAAATTTTTTTTTTTTGTAAACTCCTCCTGCAAAAGAAAATTTTTTTTTTTTTGTAAACTCCTCCTGCAAAAGAAAATTTTTTTTTTTTTGTAAACTCCTCCTGCAAAAACAAAATGTATAAGCACCAATTAGAGCGATTTATTAATTTTTTATTGACTTCATTATCTATATATTTATAAAAGTGAGAATGTGTGTGTGTGTGTGTGAGGACACTTCTCAAATTATATACTCAACGAATTTTTGATCTACAGGCTTGAAATTTGGTATATAGGGTATTCAGACATGTGGAAAACTTTTTAACCGGTTTTCATCTAGAAAAAAGGGCTGCTAAGGGGGTCAAAATTGAAATCGGATTTTTATCTGTTTGTCAACTGCTTCACGAATGCTCATGTGTGAATCAACCAAATGACAGATTACTTATGTTAAGAAAAAGTAGGTTTGAAAACACTTTTTTAAAGACGAGTCAAGCTGGCCTAATGATTATCATGCATTACTCACTGTCTTTAGGTTTTGGTTTTGATCTCAAATCGAGTATTTTCTTTTTACTTACAAGAAGTGAACTGTTTATAAAAAAGCATAATACCCGCATGTAAAATACCTCAGTTTTTGTATTAATTAAAGTATAATATTTATGCGTATTTTACAACCAGGCAACGCCAGGTGGCCTGCTGGTATATTATATATATATATATATATATATATATATATATATATATATATATATATATATATAAATGTAGTTATCAAACCTTTTATTTTTCAGAGTTCGAACTGAGACAAGCAAAGGGTTTAGTTGACAAAGAAACCATTTTATTAACTGTCGAAGATCCCCAATCTCACGTCGGTAGCGGAGGTGCCACAATCAATGCATTGCTTGCCATTACGGAACACATCAGCGCCTGGAAAGGCTACACCGTTAGTAGTATTTTGTTCTCACTTTTATATTTAAACTACCATGGATACCCGTCAATACCCAGGCAAAAGTGTAACATATTTCCATGAAAACTTCTATCTCTTTATCCCCATCTGTCTCCCTCCCTCGTTTCCCCCCCCCTCTTTGCACTCCCCCCTTTTTACTCTGCTCAGACCATTTCCCTCTCTGAACACACACAGACAAACATGGCAATTGCTTCATCTTCTCAGATGTTAGCCATCCCAATGCTTCCCACCTTACTATCATAGTTTTCAGGTTAATCGTCATCGTCGCCCAAACTACATCCGTGGGCCTGAAGATGACTTTTCAGGCCAGCATTTGACTTGCACAGTCTGCCATACATATAGCAGACAAAGTTGTGTGTTGAATCTTGTTTCATTTCTGCCTCCGTTTTTTTTTTTTTTGCTCCCTCTGCTCATGGCATGTGTTTCTTTATGGTTAATGTAAGCCGCTTTTTAGAGACGCACACAATTACAAGCCTCACATTTTCAACTGTTCAATTTAGACAGATATATATACATACATACATACATACATACATACATACATACATACTGTAACAAGAGGGGTAGTATTAACTTTGACCTTGAATGGACTGGGTAGAGAACCTAGGGTCATTCAGATTGTCCCCATCCCTAAAAATAGAATTAGGAATGGTTAGGAAGAAGAAGAAAAGAAAGGAAAGAAAAGGAGGTCTAAGAAATATACACTCCCTTATGAATATAAAAGGCTGGGAGTAACAGCCTAACAGGGGTGAGTGAGAGGGAGTGAGCTAGTAGCTTCCACAGGCAGCCTCTCTCCCCGGCGAATTTGTTCAAGGAGCATCGTAAGAACTTTAACTTCAAACCAGTTTTCACCAAATTCAACCTGTTTTCCACCCTATTCGACCATCATATCACCAGAATCAACCTACTACCCAAATTGGCTTCATCACTACTACTACGACGAATGGTAAAGTACTTTTGATTATCATTTGACCAAACGTCTAGAATGTTATATTTTATATTCAATTTTGAGAAAAGATTATTGCTTTGTCTAATTTTCACCACTATAATTACCTTTTACCTTGTTACCATGTTTCCCTTACATTTTAATATTGGGGTCTTCCCGTTTGTCCTGGTTAACTACTACTTTCATGACTATTTCTGTCAGTCTATCTTGTTTTGGTATGTTTTGTGTCTGTAATAAATTCCCTATTTTTATATAAAATACCTGCTTCTTGTATTTTTATCTCTCTCCCTCAAAACCTTTTTCCCTACTCTTCCTTACGATAGCAAATACTGTGTTACGGCGTTGTGATTAGCCACCACACCCGTAACACATACATACATACATACATACACACACATACACACAACTCTTTTATATAGATTCCTCAAGGAACGAGTCGGCATAAGGAAAGTAATCCTTGATAAAAAAATATAAGTTATTTCCCTTTATTACATAAAATGTCTGCAAAAGCCAATCTGTGGTAAAAGAATCAATATTTTTTTCTTAATATTAAATATTATTCATCCAGAGCAACGCTAATTAAAAAAATACCCACTTTTGTGGTATTTTTTTTGTGGTTTTTGATTTCTAGCTGTACATGTACACATGCATATACAGACAACTACCCTTTTTGTGATAGATTGTAATTAGTTTAAATTGTAGATATTATTCATCCACTGCAATATTGATTAAGAATATACAACCCTTGTGGATGTTTGTTTTGTAGTTTTTTTTTAATCTTTAACTGACATGCATATACACACAACTGCCTTTTATATAATAGACTAGCCTGGGTGCCTGGCATTGCCCGGTGTTTGGAGGTGTGTGTTAAGAAAAAAAAAAGTGTCAGTAGGCAGGCAGGCTTGAACCCGTACCGTGAAGGAGGAAAAGAATGTGATAAAAAAAACGTGACGTCTTTACTGTTGTGTCCATCACTAAACCAGAAATGACGAATGTTTAAATTTAGGCTAGTCGAAAGATGGTGGGATCCTTCTACCGCTTCAGAAGATATCTCACTACTGATGCAATTCTCTATCTATATATATAAAAGCCAAGTACGTTCAAGGATGGAATACTGCTGCCATATCTGGGCAGGAGCTGCTAAAAACAGCCTATCCTGCCTTGACAGAGTACAAAATAGACTTTGTGGCTTAGTGGGGGATGCCCTTTTCTCTACCCTGCAACCTCTCTCCCACAGAAGAGACATTGCGAGCCTATCCTTGTT
Source organism: Euprymna scolopes (assembly GCF_053919585.1). Lineage (NCBI taxonomy): Eukaryota > Metazoa > Mollusca > Cephalopoda > Sepiida > Sepiolidae > Euprymna > Euprymna scolopes. The sequence continues at coordinate 27,791,174 of NC_136516.1, read as the reverse complement.
TTATCGTTATTTCCATGGCAGGTGCTCGTCTGAACTTCAATCTCTGGTCCCCCCTCGCCAATCTTTCACGAAAAACACCTGAACAGCTGAATCCACTGTGAAAAATTTCCCCCACTCTTTATCTGTGCCTAGATCAAAACGTGGATTCCATGAACAAAGCTTCTTTCTTAGAACTGCACGCCTGTGGAACTCTGTTCCATCTGCCTGCTTCCCACCTGACTACAACTTGGATGTGTTCAAGTCCAACGTTAACAAATTCCTAATGAACCTCCCCCTTAAGTAAACACTTCATCAAATCTCCACGCTAACGTAATGTACTTGCAATAACCCTTATCTTCCAGGCCTTGATAAGTGGTGACCACTGTGTAAAAAAAAAAGGGGGGATGACCTTTGAAAATATCGGTGAAAAAAGCAACCCCTCCCTGTAGAAAAGTGCCCGGTTGAGGATGAAGGAATTGATATTTTTAGCCAATTTTTCGATTTTTGTGTCCGAAGGGTCGGGCTTCAAAACGATACTGATCTTGTGAAAATTTGTTGCCTCTGTCAAAAGTTTTAGGCATACATACATACATACATTTAAATAGACAGGCGAGATTTATATTATAGATTGCACTTATTTTATAATAGATTAATTAGTTTAGGAGTAAATCTCTATACATACAAATATACAAATATTAGAATACCCGTCCCATCACAGGTAAAAATTCCCTGAACAGAAAAGTTTTGCATCCCTTTTGTGCTGTGTTATAAAAATTAAATTCAAGATCTAATGAATACTAAACCTTAGATTTAGAATCCTTATTCCAATTTTGGTTCTTGTTCAAAATTCACCCTATATTAAAAAGATAATGAAAAATCTATATGATGTACATACCTATGACGAAGCACAAATATCATGTTCCAAAAATCACATAAATTGATCAAGTAGTTTTAATAGAAGAGTGGCTATCTTGTCCACAATTTTGTAAAACAATCTAAAACAAACAAAAGAGGATAACTCCACAATAATTCAAACTTGCCAGATTTATGTTGTAATGCCTACGAATTCCCATTAATCGTTTAAAAAATGATTTTCTTTATAAAATCTAAAACTGATTAGTCAATTTACATAATTTTTGGAATATGATATTTTGTTTCATCAAGGGTATGTACATCATACAAGATTTTTCTTTATTTTTGTTTTTTGGACAAAAATTTCAATTTTTTATTAAAATCCAAATGCTAAAAAATGTTGAAAATTTAAGGTCTAAGATTGAGTGGACCTGGGAGTAATGATACTTAAGGAGTAACTTTACGCTCCCCAGAATTCCTGAATTGGGCTCTTAAAATCACACACTAGAGTTTATATGAATGTGCAAAAGCTAAACCATTGCGTGGTGATCAACAAAAGATGCCAATCATCCAGGTTTGATCGTGTATCATCTTTATACTGACTGTTATTTTTCTAGCTATAGTTTAATAGGCTGTACCACAATGTTGCATCCCTTTTTTACAAGTATTTTAATGGAATGTTCTCTTATAAACTCGTAGCACTTGTTCCCTCTGACTAACCCGACCAGCAGCAAAATCACACCCCTTCACCGTAGAGGTCACTCGATGCCAGAAAGCCTTTTACTCTGATAGTTTCTTTCCACAAACTGCTAGACTTTCGAATTCACGCCTCGTTTTCTGCTTCCCTGACTGCACTGACATGTATCTCGCTGCTCAACTCCCTACATAGTTTCCCTGTAAATTTGGTCCCAAATAGACTTGGTTGCATTGTGCCTTATTTGGAGTGAAAATAACAGTAAAAAGATGATCATGTAAGAAAAAACCAAAAATGTCTCATGTGACAGTATTAAATCGACTTCGCAATCTAGTGGGATATTATCTCTTCCTTTATCTGTAGTTCCTTTCTCCTGGGAGAAACATTAATAGCCTTTCTCTACTTTGTACATCTGTTTCTTGCGGACTGTTATCCTTATCTTTATAGTTGTTGTTTCATCCTCCATCCTCCGGCCTTCTTCAGGTGGTTAACTGCAATGGGATAAGAATGCTGAGTCTCTGTAGATATGGTACCAAATAGCAGCCCCTTACGTCCAAGCGGCATTGTTCTTCGTTTGGTGTGAATAAGAGTAAAAACAAAAATGACTATAAAAAGAAAAAGGGTCACAACGTGTAATCTCAAACTAAAAACTGATGGAACTCCTTTTCACTAACACCACAATTCACACCAACAAACCTCAGCCCCAATGGTTTTTTCTCGACTGCCAAACACTGAACTGTTCTCCCAAATGTAACATTGTCGTTATAAACATTTTTTTTCTTTTTAACGAAAATATTTATTGCTGTTACTCTCTCGTTTTGAAACAACTTAAAAAGTTTCTGCTGCCACATGTCCATCTAGTCTGTTGCGTTTCTCCTTCCTCCAATCGAATGACAGCCACAGCCAGCCTATTCTTGTCCTCGACTTTACATGTCCATTTTTCTTCAACATTGACTTTCTTTTTCCCTTGAGTACGTGGCGTCCTTTTTCATTTTTCATTTTTCTATTCACGCACACTTCCTAATTTGCATATGCACGTTTTTCGGCTGCTGCTGCTAATTTTGCAAGCCAGCCATTCTTCGCTGCTACTGTTATTTTTCCACACACTCATGTGCACTGTGTTACACCAATTTCTTAAAGCAGTTATCCGTGTCATATGCGAAATAATGCATATTAAAAAAAATCGAACTAAAAACGCACTTTTTGTAAGTAGTTTTTTCTATTACTTAATAGCAATCCAGACTTCAGGCAGAATTAGCTGTGGAATATTATAGTTCGGTTTCCAGATAATGTTAGTTCATCAGAAGAGAGTATGCACTGTTTCAGGGCCAACATCTTGGCAGCTTTTTATGCATACCGACCCCCTCACCGGTGTGAGGCTAACATTATCTGATATGCTAATAAATGAACGGTTCAAATCAATGAAGATCTCCATTACTAACGATTACTACAATATTGCCCCATTGATTACTGTACACGCAATAACCCTTATCCCCGAGTGGCCTCCGAGCCTTGATAAATGGTGACTTCCATGTAAAAACAAAAAAAAAAAAAATGCAAATAAATGAACGGTTCAAATCTATAAAAAATGGATGTTTCATAATGTGTCTATTTTGGTAAACAGCAGCTTATGTGTTGAAATTTAAAGTTCAAATATGATCCAAAAATTAAAATCTAACTCCATAAATAAAGTCAAAGCTGACGTATATTCCATTATACATTGGCGAGACTCAGCGAAACTCAACAAAGTTCCCTCAGCTGTATTTTGGAATTCCCTTCCAGGTCCCTGCTCCCCTGACTGTACTGACATGTAGAAGTTCAAGTGTAATGTAGACATCTTGCTGCTCAACTCCCTACATAGTATCCCTGCAAATTATGTCAAAGATAGTAATCCCCTGCATCAAAGTGGTACTGTACCTTGTTTAAGGTGAAAATGCAAAAAAAAAATTTTAATTTTCTTCTGAGTTGTTATTTAAACTTGACTTTAAGACTCACATTGGAATGGAAAAAATGGAAATGCAGGTTTAACTTGCTTCCTCCAAAGGAGGAAGTCTCATGGGAGTATAATATTCACAATCAGTCCCCAGTCGCATGTATATCCCCGTTAGAGGGAGATGATGAAGTTAGGTTTTTGCAATTCTTGCAGGGAGGTGTCGACGTCCTCCTACATACAGCGCCTTGGATTCCCAAATTGGTCACCCATCTGGTATTGACCAGGCTCAATGTTTCTTAACTTTGGTGATCTAATGAGAACCTGTGTGTTAACGTGATTATACCGTATTGACTCACATTATATATCTATCGTATTATTCTCATATCATTTCTCTCCATGTAACACGTATCCTCAACCCATACTGGCTAGGTTTCATTTCCATGTCATCACACTGCATGCACATAACAGAATAAAGGAATAACAGAATAAAATGTGTACACATGACATGCATTATAGATTTTTAAAAGCCACTCAAGGATATGGGTTAATGTTATAGATTGTCAATTCATTTTAGTTTTTTTTTCTTGTTTTTTTTTTTGTTTTTTGCTTTTTTTGTGTTTTTTGTTTTTCTTGCTTTTCTTTGTTTTTTCTTGTTATTTGTGTTGTTTGTTTTTTCTTTGTTTTTATGTGTTTTTTGTTTTCTTGATTTTTTTTTGTGTGTGTGTGTTTTTTATTTTGCTTTTTTTCTTGTTTTTGATAATCAAACGTCTATTTCAGGTGATCAATACTGATGTCCTGAAAGATGCTTACATCCTCATCCTCCATAGCGTAAGTGTCTCCTCATCCTTATTCTCTCTCCGAAAAATATTTTACTATAAATTATTTCCCCCTGTCAACTTATTTCTTTGCATAATTGTTACGTCTGATGATACGTGTTATCGGCTTAATGACACTTAAATATGATCAACGGACAAAATATAACTTTTCACACATTTTTATTTGACAACTTACAGAATAAATGGTAATGTAGCAGCTGCCGGATACATGATGATTTAAAATCTGTGTCATGAGACGCATATTTGGGCGCTTCTACATTATCCAAGCAAAATAAATATTGAATTTCAAGTGAAGCAAATGCTACCTATGTAATTGTCAGATCCCGAATAGTAACATATCTAAAAATTATGAAAAACGATGCGATAGAAAAATAATTATTAATCAAAAACTGTTTTCGGTAAAGTTTATATAGGGAATAAATTTTGTCATAGTGATTAAGTATTTTAGTAGCCATTGATGAGCCCATGATTCTGGAGAAGTTGTTAAGGAGGAGGGGGGGTAACTAGAGACGAATTTCAAATTCAATCAAATATGGCGACTGGTTTCTGTCACATCATGCAAGTCATAAAATCTGATTTTCTTAAATAAAAAAAAGAAAACTACTTGATCAGAGTATGTGATTTTTGGAATATGCCATCTTCATTCCATGACAGGTACATACATCATAAAGACTTTTCTGTGTTTTCATTCGTTAAAATTTTCATTATAAGCACAAGTATGAATATGTACCAAATAATCTTTCAAAATCGATGAGTCATATCTAAAAAAGAAAATGTCCGCCATTGTTTGAAATATGAATTTCATAAAACTGCTGCTGCTGATACTGAACTCTGCCTTCAAATTCAAATTTTGTTAAATCATGAATTCAAAACAACAAATTGCCCCCATTTTGATTTCTTCATGAAGAAACAGATCTGTTTATGTTTGTTAATTTTAATCATTTTTGTTTACAATTTGAGTTGAAAGTTCATACATTTCTTTCTTTTTTTTTTTTTAAACAATAACTGAAAAATAAAAATAGTTTTCCAAATATTATTTTATTCGGTATTTCTGCATTTATGAACCTGCGATTTCCACAAAGTTACTCGGGTGTGCCCGGCAGATGATGAGAATAACCGGAAACATCCAGGCACGCCTTATTACAAAGAACACAAATTGTTACAGCCCCCCTCCCCATGTTAAGAATGGCGACAACCACCGAAATTCATTCAGTAATATATTGGAAAAAATGTTTTAATATCCAGAAAACTACTTGTTAACCGTTTCCGGTTCTTCCAATCATCTGCCGGGGACACTTGAGTAACTTTGTGGAAATTATGAGTTCATAAATGCAGCAGTAACCGACTATTCTATACTTTTACTTAAAAATTTAATAACAAAAGATACCATAAAACTTGAATTTAGCTTCGAAAATCCTATGTAAAAAAAAAAAATAGTGCAGTCCATAAACTGCAAAAGTACTTTATGCTTTTTTCAATTTTTTTTTTTTTAATTTTTTTTTTTGCTACCCCGCCTACAACACACCTCCAAACACCCGGGTAACGACAGGTAACCCCTGTTAGTCTTTTAAAAAAGGGATGACAGGTGAATTTATATATATACTAGCGAGGGGTACCCGGCGTTGCCCAGGTGTTTGTAGGTGTGTGTGAAAAAAACCCGAGATGTGAAAAAAAACAGGTGCCCGTGAAAAAAAAACGAAGCGTTGATGGGCAGTTGGAAAATAGTAAAGTGTGAAAAAAAAAAAAAAACAGGTGCGCATTTTTGATTGACGTGACGGCGATAGGTATTCAGCAGTTAGCATTTTGTGCGGGACAGTTTTGAATGAGGTGAATAAATCGGTTTGTTTGTTTTTAAAAACCCGCTCTCTGTTTATTAGGGGGAGTGTCTCGTCTCGAAATGAAAGCTACCGTCTGATATGACGAAGTCGACATTGAACAAACGTTACTTAGCTCTCTAGAGACCACTGGCTGTCGGCCATTGATTATAGTCGAGTTTCGCTTTTTGTTTATACCGAAAACCGAATGTAACGCGTGCCGATGCGGGAAATGCCGGGGACATCCGAGTAACTTTGTATGTGGAAATTACAAGTTCATAAATGCAGCAGTAACCAACTATTCTATACTTTTACGTAAAAATTTAATAACAAAAGATACCATAAAACTTGAATTTAGCTTCGAAAATTCTATGTAAAAAAAAAAAAAAAAAAAGAAATAGTGCAGTCCATAAACTGCAAAAGTACTTTATGCTTTTTTCAATTTTTTTCGTTTTTTTTTTTTTTTTTTTTTTTGTTTATTTGTGATTATGGTATTTCAGCATTTATAAACCCATGACTTCCACGAAGTTAGTCGGGTGTGCCCAGCAGATGATGGGCCGGAAACAGCCAGGTGAGCCTTATTGCAAAAAAAAAAAAACCACAAATTGTTACAACCCCCCCATCCCCATATTAAGAACGGCGACGACCACTGAAATTTATTAAGTAATACATTGGAAAATAATGTCTTAATATTCAGAAAACACATTTCCGGTTCTTCCCATCATCTACCGGGCACACCTGAGTAACTTTGTGGAAATCATGGGTTCATAGATGCAGAAATAGCAGTTTATCTTTTATTTATTTATTTTTTTAATGTATTAATTTCGATTCGAATAGCCATCTCCCCGGCCCACGGCCAGTGGTCTCCAGAAAGCAGTGTAAATGTTTGGTCAGTGTCGGCTTTTCACCGTCATATCAGACAGTTGCTTTCATTTCGGGACACTCCCCTAATAAACGGGGGAGCTGCTTTTCCTTCTCCAAAGTTCGATAAAAACTGTCCCACACAAAATCTTAACTGCTGAACAGCCATTGCTTACGTCATGTTTCAAGGTCAAACATCACGTGACTTAACTTCCTCGCACCTGTCAATTTCACTTTATAAACGTTAACTTAACACGCTTATTAATTCCTCTCCCCTCGTGGCCGAGATGGTTAGGTGTCTGGCTTTTTTTCCCTTTCATTTCCACCTTCGCATCAAGGCTTCAGGGTTCAAGCCTACCTTCCTATTAAAACTTTTTTTTCTTTTACACCTGCAAGCACCCGGCCATGTTTTGAGCTCCCCCACCCCTACAACACACCTCCAAACACCCCTGCTAGTCTTTTAAAAAAAAGGGATGACAGGTGAATTAAGTAATGGGACGATTCTAAAATTTTTTCCCGATTCCTATACAATTACTGATTCCGATACAATTACCGATTCCGATTCTTTATAAATCTCTAAATATTTTATTATAATGTGGTTATTTTGTCCTGATTACCATAAAAAAATCACGTCTTAAATGTGCATATATTTTCTCAAACGTAAAAACACACTTTTGAGAGAGTGATCTATAGATTTTAATTTTACTGGAGGTTTAAATCAATAAATATTCATTATTTTATTATTATTAACAGCAGTGGAAGATTTCTCTTTAAACAAAATTGTTTTTGGCATTGGAAAATAAGCACAAATTTTTCCGATACCATATTGGAATTCGTATTGGAAAAATTTGTACTTATTTTCCAATATATATATATATATATATATATATATATATATATATATATGAACAAATGATTAATAAAACATGTTGAAAAAGAGTTAAAAACATATTTAATTTTAAAAAGGAAGCACAAGATAAGTGGATAGTCCTTAATCCGCGGAGTTTCGAAGAAATACTCTCCTTCTCATCAGAGGGCAGGAATTAGCAAAATGCGGGATCGGATTTTGCATGTAAAAGTATTTAATGAAACCACAAGTAAGTCACAGATCTTACTTAGATAAAAAAAAAAAAAGGGTGAGGTAAGGGGAATAGGAGGTAAAAGAAAAAATGATAAAAAGATTTCACATGAATAGATAGTCCGGTGAAGGGTAAAAAATCCAAGAATGGTAAAATCCAAACACGGTCGAATTAAAAACTTCCAATCCAACAGGTGTTGCGAGTTTGTCTCTGATGTATCGTTATTTTCATGGAAAGTGTTCAACTGAGCTCCATTCTATGGTCCCCCCTCGCCAAACTTTCACAAACACTCGTCTAGCTGTAAACACTATCAATAATTACCCCCACTCTTTATCTGTGCCTAAACCTAAACGTAGATTTCATGAACAAAGCTTCTTTCTTAGAACTGCACGCCTGTGGAATTGTCTTCTGTTTTCCTGCTTTCCGGCTGACTACAATATGGTTGTGTTCAAGTCTAACATAAATAAGTTCTTGATGAGCCGTTCCATATAAGTTATCAAATTTACCAAATTTTCATTACTAATGATTACTATATTGTCCAATTTCTACTACTTTAACCCTTATCTTTGAGTGGCCTCTTGGCCTTGATAAATGGTGATGCCTATGTAAAAAAAAAAAGAAAAAAAAGGTAAGTTCCAAATGGTCCAAAATGATCCAAAAGGCAGAATTCCTTGGAAAAAATCACAAATGGAATGAGTTCCAAATCATTAAAAGAAAAGTTAAAATGTGCACAGAAAAAGCACTGGAGAGAATATTTAAAACACGCCTGCCAAGGCCGGAGGAATCAAGTGTTGGGATGATTAATCAAAATCAGGAATCAGAAAAATTAAAACTTATATATATGTATATGAGAGTAGCTTAGAGGTTAAGGAATAAGGGTGGAGAGATGTATGTTTTGGGTTCAATTCTAGCTGATGGCATCCAAGTCATATATTTTTTTAGTTTTGATCTCACTACTATATATTAGGATCAATATAATAACTGATGGATAATTGTCTCTATATTAATGAGTACGTAATTTGCATGAATTAAAATATCATATTTAAGTGCATCTTATGACTGGGCAAAAATAAAGGGACATTAAGCTCTAAAATTGGTGGCGCATGTAAAAACTTATTAAAAATGGCTCTCCTCCCTCCCTCCCTCCCTCCCTCCCTCCCTCCCTCCAGGCTATAAAAAAAAAAACAAGAGCATCCGTTGTCTTGTTTATTGCGATCATATAAATTTTTTTTTCTCCTGTGATTTCTCTTTATTTCAGGGTCGGACATACACATACAGTTCCTGTCGGCATGCTTTCCTCCCATTACCGGTCAAGTTTCATGAACCTTGCTTTGAATCCCTCGTGTGTTTGGTGGATCTCATTCTTGACACCGTAACTCGAAAAGTGATTTTATTTTATTAACTTTATGAATTTTTTATTTTATTTTTTATTTTTTTATTGCATTTTCACCCCAAACAAGGCACATTGCCATTTTGGTATAGGGGGCTACTATCAGGGACATAAGCATCAGGGGTACTGTGTCGGAAGTTGGGCAGCAAGATGTCGGTTCACGTTACACTTGAACTTCTGCATGTTAGTACAGTCGGGGAAGCAGGGACCAGGAAGAGAATTCTAAAGTCTAGCTGTTCTGGGGAAGAAACTACTGGAGTAGAAAGCTTTCTTGTATTTAGGGATCTCTATTGTGAAGGGGTGGGATTTAGCTGCTTGTGTTTGTCGGGGGTATTTACGTCATGGTGGCATAAGTGCTTGCAGTTCGTCAGAGCTTTCATCGTTAAAGTACTTGTTGAACTGGCAGAGGGATGCAACATTTCGTCAATGTGACAGAGGCTGAAGTTTAGCTGACAGTTCAGGACCTATTAGATTGGTGACTCTCTTTTGAACCTTGTCTAGGAGCGAGAGACTAGTGGCAGATGCACCGGCCCAAATTTTGCACAATGTCGTCTCAATTGCTATGACCGCATCACCTGTTGCTAATCATCCGAAATGCTTCAAGTATGTCCCAAAGCCACATGGCCGGCCATTTTAGGCATGGAAGGGAAAATGTGTGTTGGTTTAGAGAACACTGCCAGGCACATAAATTACCTTTGTGTGAAATTTCATAAAAATCAGCCCAGTTGTTTTCGAGTCCATAAGGAACAAACTCACAAAGTTCCTTTTATATAATAGTAATGATCCTAAAAAAAAAAAATGGATGAATAAACTCAAATTTATGTAAATGAAAAGATAAAAAAGTAAAAGCACTCCTCTCTATTGATGATAATATTTTGTACGTAATCTCTCCCTGTCTTTTTTGTTTCAGATTGCTCCTCATGCTCCCCCGGGCGTATGGGTAACCAGTACAGACATGATGCTATCTGTCCCAGAAAATGCAGGTAACAAAACTTCATTTACTTCATTTACTGACTGTCCCTACCCGGCACTGCCCGGTAGCTTTTTATTTTCATGCTGTTACTAGATCAGGCTGTCTGAAGATACTGGCCTCCTGACCTAAAATGCACCAAACATTGATGCTATTATTTTTTTCCTTTCCTTAGCAAAACTCAATCGTGTTCTGCAAAGTCAAAAACAAAAATTTTCTTCTTCAACCAAACCAAACCAAACCAAACACCATGAATAAATATTTGAAGATATAAAGAACTTGGCGCATAAAAATTTTTCTCCAAAAATTACTGCATTCAGTATTAATCCTTTATGATCTGAATTATGATGTATTTTATTTTTGACAAATATTTTTACTTACTGAAACTGTTGTAACCCTTTATGACCTGAATTATGATGTATTTTATTTTTGACAAATATTTTTACTTACTGAAACTGTTGTAACCCTTTATGACCTGAATTATGATGTATTTTATTTTTGACACATATTTTTACTTACTGAAACTGTTGTAACCCTTTATGACCTGAATTATGATGTATTTTATTTTTGACAAATATTTTTACTTACTGAAACTTGTAACCCTTTATGATCTGAATTATGATGTATTTTATTTTTGACAAATATTTTTACTTACTGAAACTGTTGTAACCCTTTATGATCTGAATTATGATGTATTTTATTTTTGACAAATATTTTTACTTACTGAAACTGTTGTAACCCTTTATGATCTGAATTATGATGTATTTTATTTTTGACAAATATTTTTACTTACTGAAACTGTTGTAACCCTTTATGATCTGAATTATGATGTATTTTATTTTTGACAAATATTTTTACTTACTGAAACTGTTGTAACCCTTTATGATCTGAATTATGATGTATTTTATTTTTGACAAATATTTTTACTTACTGAAACTGTTGTAACCCTTTATGACCTGAATTATGATGTAAATGATTAAAAAAAGTATTTATTGTTAATTTTAGTTAGTTTAAAGGTTAATGATGCTATGATTGTCTTCAAACTGTGAAAAAATTATGAAGTTTAATAGTGTAACTACCACTTAGAATTTTTGCATTTCATAAACTTACCTTTATTATTATCCATAGTGTTTGAAAAAAATGTGTTTATGACAACAAATGAAATCCTCCACTCTCTGAGACAGATGGCGACATACTCAATGTAATCAATGGACAGTTGCAATCTGGAGATATCTGGCATCTACCCAGATACTGAACTAATACGTACAAGGCGTGTTTAAATCAATTCCCACTTTATTTATGCTACTATGTTCATTTATTTACGACTAAATGAATTAGTTTAACCAGATCATAAAGGGTTAAATAACCAAAAAAGGATTGATATGCCATAAAACAAAACAACCAAATTCTTTCGTATGAGCTTATTTTCACTTGCAGAGTAATATATATGTTGTCATTTCGTTTAACCTTTTTCCGACACTTTTCGAACAATATTAAAGTTGACATAACATCATAGTCCTGTCTCACCATTAGTCATGGCTTGAGTTCGATAAAATCAAAAATCAGACTCAAAATCATTTTTATGAAGAGGCTGTCCTATCAGCAGATGCAAAGTACTGGGGCTGCTGTATTGCCATTTGGTGAATGGATTCTGGACCATGCAGTATTCTCTGGTGGGGCCTCTCGATGCCATACTAGTGGGTAATTGTTACGGCTTTACCTTAAAAAAAAAAAAATTCCCGTCTTTCCTCTCTTACTTTCCCTCTCTGTTCTGCTCTAACCAAGTATGCTGACCTGTTCCACAAACCCCAAAATCCTCAATATGAAATATCTCAAAAAAGAAAACACGAATAAACCTAGAACCCCATCCTCCTACGTAGACCCCTACTACAATGTCTCCTTCTCCAACATTAGGGGTCTACGTTCTAACCTTCCAAAGGTTGAAACCCAATTACAGGAGACGAAACCTGACATATTCTTTCTAAGCGAAACTGGAATAGGGCCGACCACCTCCCTAGATGAGTCGCAGCAGAATTATCTCCCACATTTTCACTTCTCAGTCGCGCTCGTGCAGTTTCTAAGCAATCATTAATTTGTATGAATGGAACTGCATATCAGTGTGTAGAATTCTTCAAATTCTTCGATCGGACAATTCTAAGACAAAACATGTTTGCGAGCTGAACATGTGGGAGACTGAGCAACAGAAAGTCTCACAACTCAAATACTGTCTGGTGTTTGAGTGCTTCAAGGCCTTCCAGGTAGCTCTGAAATTTTCAACCTATAGCTGTATTGATTTTCTATCTGGAACAGCATCATAATGTGTAATGAACTTTGAAAGTTCTCTGTGTTGCAGTTTTTTTTTTTTTTACATGGAGTTCACCACTTATCAAGGCCCAATGGCCACTCAGGGATAAGGGTTATTGTGTGTACAGTAATCAAAGGGATAGTGTAGCAATAGTATTGGAGAATTGATAAGGTGTCATTACTTGGGGGGGGGCGGTTCATCAGGAATTTGTTTGTGTTGGACTTGAAGACATCCAGGTTGAAGTCGGGAGGGAAACAGGCAAGCGGAGCAGAGTTCCACAGGCGTGCAGTTCTAAGAAAGAAGCTTTGTTCATGGTATCTACGTTTTGATTTAGGCACAGATAGGGAGTGGGGAAAATTATTGACAGTGATTTCAGCTAGTCGGGTGTTTTTTGAGAAAGATTGGCGAGGGGGGACCAGAGAATGGAGCTCAGATCAGTTCAAACCATACTGTTGGATAAGGTTACGTGAAAAAAAATGGCAAATTATTAGCTAAATGAAAACATCATTGGCATTTGCATAAGTTCATTAGCAACATTATAGTTGAAAGTTTAAAATGTATTTCTGCCACACTATGTAGTACCTGCATCTCAACATATTTTTGTATTAATTGAATTCTTTGGAGTTTTTGAACTACTGTTCTGTTGGAGGGGGGGGGTATATATTCTCGTGTATATATATTCTTGTGTCTGTCTACATAATTGTGCCATGGCAAATTGTGTTTGTACATGTGTGTGTGTCACATATAAGATCTTAAGACTTTTACTTTTTCTTGTTCATGGTCGGTGCCCCCCTCACGACGATTCATACCTGTTTCCCAAAAACACTTGATTTTATTGTTTGGAGAAATCTTTATTTGGATTCCATCATGTACAGAGCCGCCTCACATCGCTGAATCAATTCGGATCTGTTTTTTTATTTTCTCATCTTTAATCAAGAACTTTTTTCTTTTTAAATTTTTTTTTATTACATTTTCACCCCAAACAAGGCACATTGCCACTTTGGTGTAGGGGGCTACTATCAAGAGCAACAACTACTGGGGTACTATGTAGGGAGTTGGGCAGCAAGATGTCGGTTCACGTTGCACTTGAACTTCTGCACGTCAGTACTGTTGGGGAAGCAGGGACCTGGAATGGAATTCCAAAGTCTAGCTGTTCTGGGGAAGAAACTACTGGAGTAGAAAGATCTTTTACATTTAGGGATCTCTACAGTGTGGGGTGGGATTTTGCAGCCTGTCGGGTTTGTCGAGGGTGTTCACGTCGTGGGGGCAGAAGTGTCTGCAGTTCGTTAGAGCATTCATCATTAAAATACTTGTAGAAAAGGCAGAGGTATGCAACGTTTCGTCGATGGGACAGAGACTGAAGCTTAGATGCCAGTTCAGGGCCTATCAGATTTGCGACTCTCTTTTGAACTTTGTCAAGGAGCAAGAGACTAGTAGCCGATGCACCAGCCCAAATATGACAGCAATACTCCATACATGGGCGAATGGTGGCCTTATAGAGGTACAGGATACTTTCGGGTGTTAGTAGTTTTCTAGCACGGTAGAGAGAGTCCACCTTCCTTGCAGCGGCCCTGGCAATGCCCTCGATGTAATTGTTCCAACTCATGTTCCCTGTGAACGTTAGGCCAAGGAGCTTGAAAGACATACTCTCAGATAAAGAGACGTTGCCCATTGCTATAGGTTGTAGAGAAGGTTTCTTGTAATTATTGAATGAAACTAGTTTAGTCTTGGCAGCATTGAACGTGACCATCCATTTTTGTCCCCATTCCACTACAGATTGGAGGTTATCCTCTAGTGTTTCTGCCATTTCTTTAGCTATGTGTTCATTTGTTTTCCTGTCGTGCCTGTTATAGAGTGTGGTGTCATCAGCATGTATACCCATCTCAGAGGAAATTTTGTCGGGGAGGTCATTTATGAATATCAGGAACAGTAGAGGTCCAAGGATAGACCCTTGGGGCACTCCCGTATTTATATCATATTGTTTAGATGTACGACCGTCGAGGACAACCTGGATTTTTCTCTTATCTAAGAAGGATTTAATTATGTTAAGTATTCTACCAGTGATACTGTATGATCTAATTTTCCTGAGGAGACCTTCATGCCATACCCTGTCAAAAGCCTTAGATATATCTAGAGCTACCGCTCTGCTCTCCCCCGCTTTGTCCAGTGAATGGTATATACGTTCAGAGATTACAGTGAGGATGTTTGCTGTGGAACGGGCTTGTCTAAATCCATATTGTTGGTCGGTCAGAAGTTTAGCATCTGTAAGGTGCCGGACTAGAGCATGGTTAATTAAGGTCTCAAATATTTTGACAAAAAGTGGGAGGAGGCTAATGGGGCGATAATTTGATGGGTCAGTTCTTTCGCCAGAATTCTTGAATACTGGCACCACAGAAGCAGTTTTCCAACAGCCCGGAAAGCAAGATTCATTAAGGCATTTGTTGTAGAGTTTGGAGAAAACTGGAGCTACTTCGGCTGAGCACTTTTTTAATAGCACAGACTCTGTGATTCCCCATTAATTGTAGACTCTAGATTGATGAACTCATAAACTGTCTGTCGAACTGAAGACTGTGGACTATCCAGAAAACGCATGTCACATCGGAGCAGCAATTCATAAGAGCACATTTCATTGAAGTATTTGTACCTCTCTGCAGCCTCTTTCTCACAGAAATTATCGAACTGAAAACTGTGGACTGTCTAGAAAACGCATGTGCATTCTTTTTTTTCATATTTGGGGATGGTGTGAGTGTGGGTGATCTCCACCGGATGCACCTGCAAACCAACGTGTCTATAACACGTCAGAGTGACGTCTTTGGGTTTGATGAATCTTAACGTTTTGACCTCCATTGCACTCAATGACATCCCACAGTAATCGTGCTATTCATGTCATCTATTTTGACCTCCAACGTTCATCTTGTTGCACTTAGGAATCTTTTTGTCAAACTTAGGAATCTTTTTGTAAAACGTAGGAATCTTTTTGTCAAACTTAGGAATCCACACAGTATTTTCAATGGAACCCTTTATTTAATGTTTGGGGGTAGCATGTTCTTGTTCTGTCAGCCATGACTGGGTAGAAGTCCTAATCAATTCGCAATTTTATTCTTAGTATCACTTGCACTGATGATTGAACTTTCAACCTTTTGAAGAGTGTCACTTACAACTGGATTTTACAAAGTACTTTATCCACTATGCCATGGAGTTCTTGTAGACAGTAGTCCAAATAATACACATTATCAATCCTCAAAAATTTAGAAACACATCTTGTTTTGGATTCAGAATCTAGTGGCATGTGAAATTTCACCAAAATTAATCAGAATATTATTTTTCAATATTTGCAATTAACCGCTTTAATTCTTGCAAATTCTTTCATTGTAGTCATGCGATGGCCAAACCCGGAAGCAGACGTTGGCGTTGTTACCGTTCCCAGCAGTCAAGCTTATTGTAAAGAACATGGCGTTTTCAAGATTGATCCACAGGTGATATACCTAACATGTAGAGTGTTACAGTGTTTCGATTAAGAGAAGAGTTTATCAGGAATGTATACAAAGTGTGGTGATGTATGTAAGTGTGAAACTTTGCCAACATGGATAAGCATTAAGGAATGGTATAAAAAGAAAGAATCACATGAGAATGGTATGAGAATGGTATGAGAAATGATATGATGTGACTTCAGAGAAAGATTGAATCTAGACAGTAGAGGAAAATGTGTACAGAACAGGAGACTTTGATGGTATGGTCATGTTGAATGAATGAGAGTTCTTGGATTAAGAGATATATAACAGTTAAGGTAGCAGGTTCACTTTATAGGGGAAAGACAATGAAAACATTCAGTGGAGGTGATGACAATGGACATGAGGGAAAAAGAGAGAAATAAGGTTTGGAAGTCAGTTTCTTAAAGCTGTCCAATGTATGCCAGCATATAAAATGGATATAAACCAAGTATGATTTTATATATATATATATATATATATATATATATATATATATATATATATATAATTATTTACTATAATAATTAAATAATCAAATACCTACAGACACTAGTGTTTCATCCTTTCGGGAATCTTCAGTGCAGGGTGTCACAATACGTATACATATATATATACAAAGAAACTGACTTCCAAACCAACCTATCTAAAGACCAAAAATACCTTCCAATAAATTGGAATCTACTTAAAATGTGGATTCAACAAACTTGAACTCTGACCACAATATACCACAAGGATTACCACGACACCTGGATAAATTCATATACTTTCATTGTATCTATTTTTATTTCCTCTATTTTCTATTAACAATATTGTTTCGAATTAGATCTAATATTAGCTAATGACTTTTCCTTTTTTTTTTTTTTACATAGGCATCCCCACTTATCAAGGCCAAGAGGCCACTCGAGGATAAGGGTTAAAGAGTGTACAGTAGTCAATTGGACAATATAGTAATTGTTAGTAATGGAAATTCGGCAAATTTATAAACTTATATGGAATGGCTCATCAAAAACTTGTTTACGTTAGACTTGAAGACACCATATTGTAATCAGCTGAAAAGCAGGAAAACGGAAGACAATTCCATAGGCGTGCAGTTCTAAGAAAACAGCTTTGTTCATGGAATCTATGTTTAGGTTTAGGCACAGATAAAGAGTGGGTGTAATTATTGATAGTGTTTTCTGCTAGACGGGTATTTCTTGTGAAAGTTTGGCGAGAGGGGACCATAGATTGGAGCTCAGTCGAGCACCTGCCA
This sequence comes from Euprymna scolopes, assembly GCF_053919585.1. Classification (NCBI taxonomy): domain Eukaryota; kingdom Metazoa; phylum Mollusca; class Cephalopoda; order Sepiida; family Sepiolidae; genus Euprymna; species Euprymna scolopes. Next base: position 27,773,721 of record NC_136516.1, on the reverse strand, counting down.
TGAAAATACCGATAAAGCAGAGACAAACTCGCAACATCTCTTCTGTGAGAAAGAGGTTGCAGGGAAGAGAAAAGGACATCCCCTACGAGGTTACAAAGTCTATTTTGAACTCTATCAAGGCAGGATGTCCTTTCTAGCAGCTCCTGCCCAGATGTGGCAACAGTACTCCATCCTAAGACATACCTGGCTCTTATATAGATAGAGAATTGCATCAGCAGTGAGGTATCTACTGGATCGATAGAAGGGTCTCACCATTTTTCCAGCGGCCTTGGCAACAGATTTAATGTATGTGTTCCATTTCAGATCAGGAGTAAAGATCAAGCCCAGAAGCTTGTCAAAACATGAGGCCTCCCCAAGACGAGAGCCATTCATTTCAATTGATGCCAGATGGAGATCAGAACATTGATGATGTAAAGATAAAGATTTTCCTTTGAGGAGATGAACCTACTTCGAAAATCCATGGGTTAAGGAAAAAAAATCTGAACTGTATTCTTTATTCAAACAATAAATTTCTATTCTGAAAAATCATGTTTTTTTAATGAAATCTAAACAAAAACTATAAATTTAATTTGCTCTATCAAGTATATTGAGCCATTCTCTTTTCGGCTAGGATTGCCTTATATAATATTACCTCCTAAAAATATTTTATAAGACTTGATACCACACGATAAGTAAAAATTAAGTTTACAAGCTAAAAACTCCTGTAAACTTAAAGTAAATGTAAATCTTAATATTTATATAGTAATCCCAACCAAATAAAAAGGCTTAATACAAACAAAATAGGAACTGAAGTTTTTCATATAAGAACACAATTAAAGACTGAATTTATTGTTTGACAGGATTTGAGTATCCTGTGAAATAATAAGTTCTTTTATATACATATATGATGATGGACTCTCCGTCGATTTTCGACGTATGAGACTCCGACAATTGACCTGAAGGTCTAGAACTCAGCGTGTCGACATTCACTTAGACGTATGTGGCACTTTAGTCCTGCTAGAGACTTGCAATGGCGACCGCAGTGGTGACAGACATATAAATGCGAGAATTTAGCTCCACACTGCTCAGTATTATTTTTTGACTTGACTCTCGCTTCTTTTAGTTTTTCGATGCAAAACGCCGAGAACTCCTTGATTTTTCTGTCACACATTTCTATCCACTTCCTTCTGTCTTTTGCAGTTAGCTCAATGTTGTTATATTCAATATTTAGAACCTGCAAATTAGACTTTATTTTGTCTTTGTAACGCAACCATGGTCGTCCCACGTTTCGACGGCCTCTGTCTAATTGGCCATACAGGAGTTGCTTCGGTATCCTATCATCATCCATTCGCATCACATGACCTGCCCATCGAAGCTGCGACTAGATTAAGAAGCTTTCGATGTTGCTGATTTTACAAACTGGTGGGATTATACCTGACCACAAGGAGAGATGCACCCTTAGTCTTTGTTAAGACATGTATCTAGGAGAGGGAAACTCTGATATAAAACCTGAGGTCTGTTGTTCGCTTCCTCTGTGGCAAATCTTTGCACCGATTTAGTGCTATCAGCAGCACCAAAAAGTGTGGATACATATATATATATATGTATACTCATGAGCAAAAAAATGGGCCAAACAAATTTTATATATTTTATTGCACTAAAAAGCTATATTGAACACTTGAACAAGGAAACTTAAATGAGACTAATAACACAGAACAAGGCATTTACTTTAATAAATGCTTAGTATGGAATCGCATTCCCTTTTGATTTCTTTAAAAGATCAATCCTTTTAGACATGCTCTCAACCAAAGTGGAACACTGCAAAGAAGAGATGCTATTCCATTCGCTTTGCACAGTTCCCACAGTTTGTCATTATTCGATAAAGTTCTTCCAGTCAATACACGAGATATTATGGACCAAATATTCTCGATTGGGTTTAAATCGGGGCTTTGACCTGACCAAAATATCATATTAATTGAATTATCAGAAAACCATTTTCTTGTGACTTTAGCAGTGTGTGCAGGAGCATTATCATGTTGAAAAACAATGTTCTGAGATATTCCCAGCTTCTGTATACTTGGTAACAGTCCTGTTTCTGATATTCGAATGTATTCCTTTGCATTGATTGACTTCTCACATCTAATATGTTCCCCAACTCCTGCTGCAGTAAAAGTTCCCCATACCATTATCCCTCTATTCCCGTATTTAACTGTCGTTTTTATGCAATTTGGTTAAAATCTTTCTCCAGTTGTTCGATTGCACCATTCGAGAGCACCGGGAGCATCACTAACAAGACAAGATCTTGATTCATTTAACCAGAAAACATTCCTGAACTAGTCTGTATCTTTCTTGCCATAACACGAGAAAAATCTCACTATTATTGATGTTCTTCTTAGATAAAAATGGCTTCTTTGAACACCTTTTAGAAGAAAATCCCATTTCTTTCATTCGTCTAGATATTGTATATCTAGAAAGAGAATTTCCAGCCCATGTTTTGAATTCTTTGCTATGGTCAACATAAGTTTTCTTTCAATCCTTCAAAATAGTTAATTTAAGCCTGTGGTCGTCCTTCAAAGTGGGTGCTCTAGGGCAACCAGATCCAGATTTCCCTTTTACCAAGCATTCGACTTCGAACCTTTGACTAATTCGCTTCACTACAGAAAGAGATGTTTTCACTTTTTCTTTTCTTAAAATATCAAAAATCTTCTTGTAAGTCATTTTGGACTGCCTTAATCTTGCAATTCGGTTTTTTATATCCTCGCCAAGATGCGGTCTTACCATTTTTAGGATTCATTTTTCCACTTATTATTATATGCTATAATGATAATGATCTGCAAAATAGAAATTTTCAGTTAAAATTAACAAAAATTCATAGAAAAATATTGAAAAATCGATTTCTTCCTTCTTTCACGCTTGGTCCATTTCTTTTTGCTCATGAGTGTATATCTACTTGCATATAAAAGGTACTTTGTGTGGGTGAGTTTGTTCTCTATGAACTTAGAATGGCTGGACTGATTTGTTTTCAATTTCATACAAATGTACTTTATGTATCTGGCAGAGTTCTTTGATATGATTTGTATTGGAACGCTCCTGATAAGTATCCAAAATCAGAAAAATCCAATTAAAGAAGGAACATTTTGATCAAAGTTAACACCCTTATACAGCCTAACATCACAAGAGCATTTTAGAAGATTTAGCACATCACAAGCAGAAGGGCCTGGCATATAAAATCAACAGTAGGTTCTTTCATGTGACAGGGGCACATTTGAAATGAATGTTTCTGTTTAGAGTACAATTGAACCATGATACTTGACTTTTGCATTTTTAACTTCAAGTAAAGCTATTGTATTAAAATATATTTATAAAATAAGCAGTAGATTCTCTACAGTGCAATATAGACTACAATGTATTGTGGACTAAGTCACTGTGTGGAGGCATGTGAAGCTTCTTTCTGGTGTATCATAGTGGGTCCTCAACTGGAGCAAACAATCAATTGATTTGATTGGAAAATGGTTGATTTCACCGATTTCGCTGATAATAAAAATATTATTTGATCCCGGGTAACATCGGATCCTCTTGCTATTCTATATATAATACTAAGTAGCATGAATATTTTAGGATAAGAAAAAGAGAGTGACTTAATTAGAGAGAGTGAGCAAGGATGATTTTTTTTTTTTTTTACATAGGCATCACCACATTATCAAGGCCAAGAGGCCACTCAAGGATAAGGGATTGAGAGAGGAGCAAATAACATAAATAAAATGAGAGAAATGGAATGATGTAAATAATTAAAATAAAGATGGAGAATCATGAACTGAATAATTTTTTTTTTTTTTCAGGGTTACGTAGAAGATATAAAGTATCAAGCTGATGACGACAGTCTCGCATCCTGCGCACTACCGTCTGGCGATTTTCTGATTGTAAGTATTTTTGAAAATTTGCATTTTCTTTCCCTTGTTTGTTTCTGTTCTGTTTTAGAATCGGAAATTAAAAAATAATCGTGCATGGAATGTGCTCAGATGAACTCATAGCATTTGTGCCCATTCAGTGTACATAACCCCAACTAACCCCTCAAGCAGCAAAATCCCACCCTTTCACTGTTTAGGTCTCTAGATGTCAGAAAGCCTTCTACTCTAATAGATTTTTTTCTCTCTCAGACTGCTAGACTGTGGAAATCCCCTCCTGTTTCCTGTTTTCCTGACTGTACTAACCTGCAGAAGTTAAAATATAATGTGAGCAAACATCTCGCTGCTCAACTCCTCACAGGCCCCTGTTAAACACAGTCCTAAATAGTAGCCCTTTACATTCCAAGTGGCAATATGCCTTGTTTGGGATGGAAAAAAGTACCAAAAAATTATTCTTAATCTTTCCTGATTGTACTAACTATTCCTGTAATAGAAAAATGTAGTCATCCCAAGCAAATAAATGGCAGCATAAATCCAGTCAAAGAAGTTTTTTTCAGGCAAAAAATTAATCAAGTCGAAATCAGCAGAGCATAGTTCCCCTCTCGTGTCTAGACAGAAGAATTCATTATATTTTATGAAATGATTCTGTCATCTGACTGGTTCATTCTTATCACCCCTAGATTATAAATAGAATCATCCAAATCTTTGCACTCATCCACTTTCATTGCAACAGGCCTGACTTTCATAAAAAAAACACTTGTCTAGCTGAAACCACTATCAATAATTTCCTCCACTCTTTATCTGTGCTTAAACCTAAACATAGATTCCATGAACAAAGCTTTTTTCTTAGAACTGCACACCTGTGGAACTCTATTCCGTTTCCCTGCTTTCCAACTGACTACAATATGGTCATCTTCAAGTCCAATGTAAACAAGTTCTTGATGAGCTGTTCCCTTAAATAATCCAATTTACCAAAGTGCTATTACTAATGATTGCTATGATATTTCGATATTTTCCCATTGACTACTGTACACTCATTAACCTTTATCCTCGAGTGACCTCCGGGTCTTGATAAATGATGACACCTTTGTAAAAAATAAAAGAGTAACCGGTGAAAAAGTTATTAATAATAACAATAGCGCACAATCATTTGAAGTTTATGAATGCATTCAAGATTTTCCCTTTTCTTTTTTCAGCATACAATATGCATAAACCTTTCCCTTCCCCTGCACCATGTCGCCGTTCCAAACGTGCTTGCTTTCATTCATGATTCAGAAGAAAAAAAAACAAGAGCAAGATTTTATCAGCTTAGGAAAAATTTTAAAAGATATTAACAAGGATACTTTGCATTGCCTGGGAAAAAAAAACAATTCTGTTTCTTTGCTCTTGTAGGAATCTGGTGGACCAATTCATTCCCTCCAGCAGATTATCCATCCGAGGGTTCATTATATATTAAACTACTGGAATCTTATTGTATAGATAACACAATGCATTATTAGGTGTTGCAATAATGCTGATTTCTTTTTTTTTTTTTTTTTACAAAGAAGTCACCACTTATCAAGGCTCTGAGGCCACTCGAGGATAAGGGTTATTGAGTGTACAGTAATTAATGGGATAATCGTTATAGTTGTTATTAATGGAAATTTGGTAGATTGGATTGCTTAAGGGGGCGGTTCATAAAGAATTTGTTTATGTTGGACTTGAAGACAACCAAGTTGTAGTCAGATGGGAAACAGGCAAACGAAAGCTTTGTTCATGGAATCTACGTTTTGAATTAGGCACAGTTAAAGAGTGGGGAAAGTTATTGACGGTGGTTTGATGAGCACTTGCCGTGGAAATAAGGATAAAACAAAGACAGGCTTGCAACAATACTAGTTAATGCCTCCATTCAGTCTTGAAAGACAAAGGATAACCCCTGTATGGAGCAGCTGCACATGTAATTGGGAGGCAAGAGTTGCGCAATCTCCAGCCACACCTCTGAGTCGGCACTGCTTGAGTCCAGTGGCAAGAATCCAGGACGACTGAAAACAATGCCGAGATAAGCGGAGAGCACATAGAGCACCTGGAAGTCCCAAATGGTCACCCATTTAGTATTGACCAGGTTCAACGTTGCTTAACTTCGGTGATCCAACAGGAACCGATGTGTCAGCATAATTGTGCCATATAACAACACTAGTATTGTTTTTTGAAATAACGTCTTCTTAGGAGACAATCGACTAAACTGAACAAACCTTTAAAGGATACTAGCAAGGATGCCCGGTGTTGCTTGGGAACAAATGGACAACTCTATATCTTCCTGCTGTTGCACGATGATGGATTAATATTTGTAGATACCTGCAGATCATCTATCTGATGGTTCATTGCATAACTAGCTAAATTTCCATGAACAGAGTTTCTTTCCAACCGTTGAAACATTATCATTGGATTGCTTCCCTGTAGAGTACAACAAGGTTATTTTTATATTTTACACACAATGCCAACACACACTTGTCATAAGTCATTACATTTTGTTCATTCTATTAATCAATTTCAATCCTCTCATAATATTCTTCATCATTGAATTGGCAATCTATCCACTACATTAACTCTTATCCTTAAGTGGCTTTTAGCTTTGATAAATGGTGATTAATTAGTAAAAACTTTTTTCTTTCTCAAGCAGAATTTCCATGAACAGAGTTTCTTTCTAACTGTGGAACACATTATTACAGAACTACTTCCCTGCAGACTACAACTTGGTCATTTCCAAATCCAATGTTGACAAATACTTGTTATAAATCATTCTCAAATGTAATTAAATTTTGTTCATATCATTTTCGTCATTTTAAATCTTCTCATAATATTATTCAGCATTCAATTAAATATCCAGTCATCACTTATAGCACTTATCCTTGAGTGGATTTTAGCCTTGATAAATGTAGATTCATTAGTTTAATAAAAAAAATGGACATAAAAATTTTTATCTTGAAGAAATGAGCAAACCTTTTCCAAAATGTTGCTTCTTCCCTCCATTTTGTTTGTTTATTTCAGGTTTGTGGCATCGTGTATTTAAGTCGGATTGTTGCCGAAAAGATTCTCTACTTTCATGTGAAACCACCTCTCGACAGTTGTACGTATATTGGACTGGACAGTGGTCAAGAACCAAAAGAGGTATGCATTGATATCATTGATATGTGTATAGTTTGAATAACTACTAGCCACCATTCTTAAGTGTCTTTGGTCTCCGTATAAGCATTTGTCAAGACAAACTGACACGAAGATTCTTCATTCGATTTCATTTTTCATTTGGTTCTACAATGAACGAATCAACAAGTTATCCAATAAAAACCGGTAATAAATACATAATAATATGATAAGTTATGTAATAAATTATACTTTAATAATATATTAATAATAATAAGATAAATTATATTTTAATAATATATTAATAATAAGACAAATTATTTATTAATAATATATTAATAAAAATAAATTGTATTTTGATAATATATTATTAATAATAAATTTCATAATGATATACTAATAATAATAAGATAAATTATATTTTAATAATATATTAATAATAAATTATTTATTAATAATATATTAATAATAATAAGACAAATTATTTATCAATAATATATTAATAATAAATTATATTTTAATAATATATTAATAATAATAAGACAAATTATTTATTAATAATATATTAATAATAATACATTATATATTAATAATAATACATTATATATTAATAATATATTAATAATAATAAATTATATATTAATAATATATTATTAATAATAAATTATATATTAATAATATGTTATTAGTAATAAGTTATATATTATTAATAATAATATATTATCTATATATATAAAAGGCAAATGCGCGCGCATTTTTGTATGTCTCAAAAAGGCTTTTTTCGCCGACGATCCCGTTTATATAGCCCCTAGATAATAATGTGTACGATTTGCGAAGCGCGTTGCGTCTAGATTTATTTACATCGATTTTTACAAAATTCTTGCTATTTCAGCCCATCTTGTGTTCGTTCAGCTTTTTTATATAAAACCGAAACTAATTCAAAGCTAAGAATTGTTCCCGGCATCATCATTCAACTATCAATCTATGTGCGATCTCTCTGAAACAATATCCACCAATTACACACGTCTTCCAGTCCGAACAACTGCTACAATAAAATAAATTTTACATACTATTGTGCCAGTATGTGACCCCATCGACAGACCGCCAATGCTAAAATGTTGTGTGCCGTGGATTTCTACCTCCATCTCTTCATCGATCTCGTTGGCCATATCATCATCTTTTTGTTCACACTGGTGACTACCGACGAAACACGCATGGGTCACAAAATGAAAGAGAAACAAAAAAAGGAAAAGCACAACGACAAATGTTTCACAATATATCTGACGGTTGGACTTGTGAGTCTGTGTGTCCTCTCCGAGTTCTTTTGATGTTACGTTTGTCTTTCAGCTTGCAACTCTTCTCGATCTCTGTCTCACGGTCAACTCTAAAACTGTCCATGCATCGTCAATCGCTGCCCGCTATAAACTGACTAGTATGGCATTGCGATCTCAAATCCCTCCACTCGAGCTGACCAGAAGATGCCCTTCCTTCTCTAACCATCTCATTGACCCTCCACCCCACCCCCCACCCGTCAAGTGCTGTTGCTTCTTTTTGTTATCTGTTATATAGATTTCTATTGTCATTTGCCAAATCTAAAAGCTTGATCTAAAAATATCTACAGGTTAATTGTTAGTCATTTCCTACTTATCTTTATCCCCCCCCTCCACTCTGCACTTAGTGACCCGGGTCATCTTCATAGTATCACACTATTTTACGTTTTTCTATATTAATTTTTAATTTCCATCAATCTTCCGAATATGACAACTTATTTCGAACCATCTTTTTTATTTCTTACTTTATAAACGTGAACAAATTGTGTCAACTCGCCAAGTTCTGTTTTGAAATTTATAGCATTAGGTAGCAAAATCTGGCCATTAAGGGTTGAAGACATGTGTTGCATGGAGAGTAATGATATAAAAATGATACGATCGATGTGTAATGTGAGTCTTAAAGACAGGTTTGGTTCTTTTCAGCGATGTATCATTTTTTGTTTATTTGGGAGTCACCGCTTATCAAAGCCTGATAGCCACTCGAGGATAAGGGTTAATGAATGCAAGGTGGTATTTTAATAATCCTTAATGGTGTACATTGGGTAGAATTTGATTATTTATGGGAACAGCTCAACAAGATTTGAAGGCTAATATGTTGTATTCAACCGGGAAGCAGGCCAGTGGAACAGTAGTTCTGGAAAAGAAGCTTTGTCCATGGAATCTGCATTTAGATTTAAGCACAGATAGAGAGTGGGGGAAATCGTATATAGTGGTTGTAGCTAGTTGAGTGTTTTTTGTGAAAGTTTGGCAAAGGGGGACCATAGATTGGAGTTCAGACGAGGACCTGACATAAAAATAACAATAGAATAATAATTAATTTTATAATCTCAGTCTTCCCTGTAATTCCAATTTCTCCTAGTCTTTTTTCCAAGTTCTTTGGGGCTGTTCCTAATGTTTCTACAAATTTTGATATTGATTTTTTTCATGTTCCATATTTTTTCCAGCTTTTTTTTCGAAGGCCACTCGAGGATAAGGGTTAATGAATGCTACGTGGTATTTTAATAATCGTTAATGGTGTAAATTGGGTAGAATTTGATTATTTATGGGGACGGCTCAACAAAAACTTGTTTACATGTAATTTGAAGGCTATCATGTTGAGTGGGGGAAATCGCATGTAGTGGTTGTAGCTAGTCAAGTGTTTTTGTGAACGTTTAGCAACGGGGAACCATAGATTGGAGATCAGCATCTTTAAAATGTTTTAAGAATGGCCTCAATTTTTTTTACAGTTGTCGCTTTTCTTCGACTTGTTATTCCCGATGGTGACTGGTGTGACCGAAAATGATTTTACTTCAAAATATTCGTCAAACCTCATGAAAGAAATAAAGAAGATTTTATGGGATGAGCTTCATGATTTCAAAATCTCTCCCTGTATGTATACACGTTTTTGTTTTTATGAAAAAAAAAAGATGATGTAATATCCTTTGGAGCTCAGTGCATCATCTTAAAATGTATCTTTGCTGCTTCTACAGATAAAGGACAGATAAAATAAATTGCATTCCAAATAAAAGCTCTGATATACTTACGTATCAGGCAAAGATAAGTATCCTCACCAAAAAGTAGGAAAAATTATTAAGTGGAATTACTTAAGTAAAAATCAGTTTTATCGTAAATTGCATTTTAAGAGAAATGTAAATATTTGCCCAAATGACAAACTGAGTTATCTCCCCTGCTTTTGGATAACTCTCTAAAATTACTAAATTTATAAAACTGCAATTTATTATAAAATTAGAAGATGAAACATTTATTCAACAAAATAATCGTTATAAATATTTTAACTGGCTGTAAAATATTTGATTTATTCCAAATTCCCAATCTATATATTAAATTTATTTCAATAACATTGCACATTAGTTCAATTGTCCATTGATACCTGCAGTTTCATGGAAAGACTAGAAATTTAGCCTGTAGGCCTACAAAACTATCAAACATGACCGCTTTCATCTGCAAGACTCTAATATATAACAGTAAATTGCATTTTAAGAAAAATGTCAACATTTGCCCAAATGACGGACTGAATTATATCCCCTGCATTTGGACAACTCTTTAAAATTACTTAATATGATGATATGCAATTCAAGATAAAAATAATATAACCAAATCAATAACTGACCTTTCTGCCTGCACCTAATCATTAACATGTACCATCTAATATATCTACTAGCAAACATATCCATAATGTTATATTATATAATGAGGTCTTAGTTATGTGTTTGTGTTATTTATTTTGGTTATTTATTTAACTTTCTTATAAGTTCTTTTTATTTATCAAGTTAAATATCTATGAATGTATGTGTGTCAGAGCATCTATGTATGTATGATAAATTTGACATACGTGGTTCTGCTCTGCTACCTTCGCTGTGGAGCACTCTTCATCATTGATCATCTTGAGGGAGCTGATTCTGCTAACCAAAGACAAACGCATACGAGATAGACTTAAGACAATTCTTGGTTTTTTATATATCTATTTATTCACACCACAGGCGTTTCTTAGCAGACTGGAGTAAAGTAACCGTCGCCCCCTTTTGAAGAGACCTTGATCTCACATGTTGTCTCTGTCATGTCTAGGAATCAACTCAACTAAAATTGACTAAATTTCCACAAACCAGAACTTTTGATATGTCAGATCCAGCTTCATCTACCCAGTTTTCCGATGCAAGTTTTAATTGGTCATAGAGTCTGATTTATCATGACATCCTGACCCTTCATTATTGTTTTTCACAATTGTTATTCTTTAGCTAGACAGATAAATGGATATGTGTATATATATACATGTGTGTGTGTATATGTATGTATATATATATATATATATATATATATATATATATATATATATATATATACTAGCAGGGGTGCCCGGCGTTGCTCGGGTGTTTGGAGGTGTATGCTGTGCAAAAAAAAAGCAAAAAAACAAAAAAATGGTTAATTTTTTAAAACTTTGACCCCTATTATGACCCCTTAAAATTTATTGTTTCGGGCTCAAATCACTTTATTAAGTTAGATCCATGTTCAAGGAACCTAAATCTAAAATTTCAAGTGTCTAGACCCAAAATTGTCGGAGGAGTTTGGTAGAGTTCTTAAAGGTCAAATCGTTGAAATTTGACCCCTTAACAGCCAAATTTCTGGCTGACACCCGTCACATCGATTTTCCCAAATCTCAGTACCCGGTATTTCAAATTTCGAGTCTATAGACTAAAAATTGACAGAGTTATTGCGTAGGGAAATGTACACAGACAGACAGACACACAGACAGACACGTTCACTTTTATAGATATATAGATATATATATATATATATAAAATTTAAATATGTTTTTAACTCTTTTTCAAGATGTCTTTTAACATGTTTTATTAATCATTTGCTCATATATATATATATATATATATATATATATATATATATATATATACACACCTCATAAGTTTATTTATTTATTTATTTTTTTTTTTTTTTTTTTTTTTATTATATTTTCACCCCAAACAAGGCACATTGCCACTTTGGTGTAGGGGGCTACTATCAGGGAAAACATCTACTGGGGCACTATGTAGGGATTAGGGCAGCGAGATGTTGGTTCACGTTGCACTTGAACTTATGCATGTCAGTACAGTTGGGGAAGCAGTGACCTGGAATGGAATTCCAAAGTCTAGCAGTTCTGGGGAAGAAACTACTGGAGTAGAACGATCTTTTACATCTAGGGATCTCTACAGTGTGGGGGTGGGATTTTGCAGCTTGTCGGGTCTGTCGAGGGTGTTCACGTCGTGGGGGCACAAGTGCTTGCAGTTCTTCAGAGCATTCACCATTATAATACTTGTAGAACAGGCAGAGGGATGCAACGTTTCGACGATGGGACAGAGGCTGAAGTTTTGATGCCAGTTTAGGGCCTATCAGATTTGCGACTCTCTTTTGAACCCTGTCAAGGAGAGAGAGACTAGTAGCCGAAGCACCGGCCCAAATATGACAGCAATACTCCATACATGGGCGAATAGTGGCCTTATAGAGGTACAGGATACTTTCGGGTGTTAGAAGTTTTCTAGCACGGTAGAGAGAGCCCACCTTCCTCGCAGCGGCCCTGGCAATGCCCTCGATGTAATTGTTCCAGCTCATGTTTCCTGTGAACGTTAGGCCAAGGAGCTTGAAAGACGTACTCTCAGCTAAAGAGTTGTTGGCCATTGCTATAGGTGGTAGAGAAGGTTTCCTGTAATTATTGAATGAAACCAGTTTTGTCTTGGTGGCATTGAACGTTACCATCCATTTTTGTCCCCATTCCACTACTGATTTGAGGTCATCCTCCAGTGTTTCTGCCATTACTTTAGATATATGTTCATTTGTTTTCCTGTCGTGCCTGCTATAGAGTGTGGTGTCATCAGCATATATACCCATCTCAGAGGCAATTTTATCGGGGAGGTCATTTATGAATATCAGGAACAGCAGAGGACCAAGGATAGATCCCTGGGGCACTCCGGCATTTATATTATATTGTTTAGACGTACGACCGTCGAGGACAACCTGGATTTTTCTCTTATCTAAGAAGGATTTAATTATGTTAAGTATTCTACCAGTGATACCGTAAGATCTAATCTTCCTGAGGAGACCCTCATGCCATACCCTGTCAAAAGCCTTAGATATATCTAGAGCTACCGCTCTGCCCTCTCCCGCTTTGTCCAGTGAATGGTATATGCGTTCAGAGATTACAGTGAGGATGTCTGCCGTGGAACGGGCTTGTCTAAATCCATATTGATGGTCGGTCAGAAGTTTAGCATCTGTAAGGTGCTGGACTAGAGCATGGTTAATTAAGGTCTCAAATATTTTGGCAAAAAGTGGGAGAAGGCTAATAGGGCGATAATTTAATGGGTCAGTTCTTTCGCCAGAATTCTTGAATACTGGTACCACAGAAGCAGTTTTCCAGCAGCTCGGAAAGCAAGATTCATTAAGGCATTTGTTGTAGAGTTTGGAGAGAACTGGAGCTACTTCGGCTGAGCACTTTTTTAATAGCACAGCTGGGATGAGGTCGGGTCCACATGCTTTGGAAGTGTCAAGGTTTTTTATGATAGCATGCACCTGAGCAGGGGTGATTTCCAGATCGTCTAGCTTGGCGTCTGTCCGCATAGGAAAGTCAGGTAGGGGGTGGTTTAAAGGGTCCAGTGTAGAGTTGGAGGCAAACCGACTGGCAAGCATGTTAGCCTTCTCGGTTGCTGAGCAAAGAACCTCGTGATTGTTGGTTAGTGGGGGAATCGTTGATTGCCCATTATTTACTACACTGTTGTAGATTTTCCAGAAGTCACGAGTTCCTAATTTTTGTGCTTCGATGCGTTTTTTAGTGGTTTCCGTAAATTCCCTCTTAGCTGTCGCTATTTCTTTCTTAACGTTACATACCATATTTCTTAACGTTATTATACCATATTTCTTCAAACAGTATATTTATGCAGATAGATGTGAAAAGTCTTTATTAAAGTTTGTGCCTATTTCCATTCTGTGGAGGCCAGACCCCACAATTTTATTATACCATCCCTATTTAAGTTAAAACATACTTATCAAAGTATTCTTATGTACATCTATATCAAAAACACTTGTAAACATTTTTTTTTTTTTTTTTATTTCCATATTTTGTGGACCAGGCGCGAATGCAGACCCCCACAATTTTAATGAACCACCGTTCTGCCAGATCAAACATACCCATTCCTGTGTCTTGATACATCTTCTATCATTATATGTAATCAGTTTTTTAAAATAGTCAATCATATAGGAGCCTATTCGTGACCACACACACACACACACACACAGATTCAGCTTTATATTATAGATATATATAGATAGATTGATAAACCCGATTCTGAATAATTATTTTCCAACTGGTGTTGCCCGGCAGCTACATAACATCATTTAACAGCTGTAATTTGATGAACTTTGTATGGAGAGTAGACACTTGAACTTGAATAGACATTCAGCAGCTGCATAACTCTTGCTTCCTTTAGTCCTCATATTCCATGAATGGCGTTTCTAACAAAGGAGAAAGAATTGCTATTTTCCATCAACACTTATCGTTGGCTAATTTTTGACATTGAAGTATGTTTCTTTACTTTAAACTCCTTGTATCAAGTGGCTTGATGCCTTGTCTGGAGCTATTTCTATAAAAACAATTGTAATGGTTAGGAGTTTTAAAAAGTTATTGATTAATAATCAGTTTAATGTTTTAATGTGTTTATCACAACTTTTTATATCGAATCATCTGAATCTGTACTTTAATTTTTAATTCACATTTTTTTTTTAACTATTCTTTTTTCATACCAAAGTATTATTTTTTCTGTGTTTGTGAATTTATTGAGATGAGGATTGATTATTCATATTATTTGGCTTCTTCAGACTACTGTTCTCATCTTGAGTGTTATTTTCACAACTGGATTCGATAAGATACACTGGAAGAAGTTCAGAGGTTGCATCAGCCGAAATGTTGTTAAGTTATGGCGTAAAGGCCTACTTCACAAGATTTCCAGCTACAATATAACTGGAAATGTTTTCTTAATCATTAAATCATTTCTCTCTGATAGGCTTATAAGAGTAGTGGTTGATGGGCAGAAATCAGAGGCCCACAGTATTAAGGATGAAGTCCCTCAGGGGTCCATCCTGGGCCCAACTCTCTTCCTGATCTACATCAATGATCTCCCAAAACACATACTTAAATCATTCGTTGACATCTATGCTGATGACACGACCATCTATGGCAACACATCAAAGGCCGTAAATGACAAAGTTCTCTCTGATTCTCTCTCCGCTGATCTTGAGCGTGTGGTACAGTGGGGGAAGAGGTGACTGGTTACTTTTAATGCATCTAAAACCAAGCTCCTATCTTTACATCATCAACGCTCTGATCCCCAGCTGGCATCAATTGAAATCGTCTAGGGGATGCTCCATGTTTTGATAAACTTTTAGGATTGACCTTTACTCCTGACCTGAAATGGAACACGTATATCAAGTCTGTTGCCAAGGTCGCTGGAAAAATGGTGGGATCCTTCTACCGCTCTAGAAAATATCTCACTGCTGATGCAATTCTCTATCTATATAAAAGCCAAGTACATCCAAGGATGAAGTACTGCTGCCACATCTGGGCAAGAGTTGCTAAAAACAGCCTATCCTGCCTTGACAGAATACAAAATAGGCTTTGTAACCTAGTGGGGGATGCCCTTTTCTATTCCCTGCAACCTCTCTCCCAGAGAAGAGATATTGCGAGCCTGTTCTCGTTTTATGATTATTTCCATGGCAAGTGCTCGTCTGAGCTCCAATCTCTGGTCCCCTCTCGCCAATCTTTCACGAAAAACACTTGTCTAGCTGAAACCATTGTCAATAATTTTCCCTATTCTTTATCTGTGCCTAAATCAAAACGTAGATTCCATGAACAAAGCTTCTTTCTTAGAAGTGCATGCCTGTGGAACTCTCTTCCATTTGCCTGTTTTCCTCCTGACTACAACTTGGATGTCTTCAAGTCCAACATAAACAAATTCCTGATAAACCGCCCCCTTAAGTAAGACACTTTATCAAATCTCCATTACTAACGATTACTACGATATTATCCCATTGATTACTGTACACACAATAACCCTTATCCCCCAGTGGCTTCCAGGCCTTGATAAGTGGTGACTATCATGTAAAAACAAAAAAAAAATACAATTGCAAGAACTTCTATTCAGTCACAGCTGATGGAATGAGAGCATGCGACACGTGTGGATTTAATAAAACATTCTGTTCAAAATTTTGCGCAGATTTCCCAAATTCAACAGAAAGACTCCCCAGATAAGACAGAAAGATATCCTGGTTTCAACAAGATACACCTGAAAAAGGTCAGAGGTTACATCAACCAAAACATTGTGAGACTAACATTCAAAATGAGAATAGTAGTCCAAAGAATCTAAATAATGTGAATATTATTTTTTAAAATTTTTAATAAGATTTTTCAATTTAAATTTAAGTGTATTGTTTGATCATTAAATTATTGTGAAGTAGTGGCACAAAAACACTAAGCTTTGCATCCATAATTATTACTTTTTTATCATAACCGAAAATTCCAGATGGTCAAAAACAATGTTCAAACATGTTTAATTTTTTTTTTTTTATCATTGATATGTCAATGCTGGATGCATGACCTTTATAGCTTAATTAATAACCTTTGTTAGTTAATTATGAATTAAATAAAAAACACACATTGCTTGTTTCAAATGAAATTCATATGGGAAGTCATATCAATGATTGACAAAAGAAAACAAATCAATTAACAATGTAACATGTTTTTAACCTTACATGCAGAGAGACATGTCTGTTTATTTACATGATGACACACAAAGAGAAAGAGTATACGTAAGACACTCGTTTTTATAAACAGTCAAAGGAAAGATAATCTTAAGTTACTCAAAATCTTACATAACATGTCAGCATAAACGTAGACAAGGGAAGCAACTTTCCACATATCGTTCAAAGGACAAAACTGATTTTTAATCTTTACAATATTAAAACCCGCCCAACATTACTTACTTGTACTTGTTTCGGCTATCACCATTGATTGGTTGAGCCAGCTCCACCCATTGCGTTAGTCACAACTTGAATTGAGGTTGACCATGCCCGACAATCCAATGTCGCAGCAGCCAGGAGTGTAAGCCATTCGCAATTCCAACAATGTAGATTGTAGAAGTGAGGACCCAGAATCAACTCGGAGTCTTATTTGATCGCCTTGATCCAAGTCTTCAGCTGTCTACCACAACGTTTCTTCCAGCCTTGCAGCGGGGCCGGGTCGATGGCCTTGCGGTTGACATCACTCGGTCGACGATGAAGGGCATTGCCAAACTAGCGTAGACACCTCATGAGGATGATTTTTGCAGCGTGTGTGGACCACAGTGTTGGGGACAAAATGCTGCCAGTAAAACCAGAGGATGCGGCGTAGACACTGATGATCGAACCTTGAAAAATTTCCGATATGAATCAAATTTAATGCAATCCTGAAATATTTGAATTTATAAATGGGAGGTTGTGTCCATATGATGCCCTCTAAAACCCTTTTAAAAAAAATTAAATTTGAGAAGTATTTATTAATTGATATTGTTAAAATTTCACAAAAGTTAGAGGTATCTGAATGTTCCTGCATAAAAACAGAATTAAACTAAATATAGCTCACATGATCGAAACATTTTTTTCATTTACAGGTATAATCGATGCTGGTCAGTACAATTATTTGGCTACTTCTTCTGCAGAATTTCTCTCTCAGATTATTCACTGTCCGCTTCAGGACAAAACTGCATCCGACTCGCTTGTATGGAATCCAATTACACATTCTTCATTGGACGTAAGTTCATAAATTTGACAAGGTCAAATATATATCCAAAAATATCTTGATTTTTTTTTTATAGAATGACCCCCAATCTATGCCTATCAAAAAAGGAAACATAGCCCACATCCAGACATTTACATAAGTCGGCCATTGTTGAGCATTTATTGCAGTGCTAAGTCTGCACTGACAGCTAAACAGATGAAGCATTCTCTATTTTGCACAGAGCACGTTTGAAGACACATTTAAAAATTCTCAAACTGGCTGCTATTAATTTATGTCAACTGTCTCTCTGCAAACAAAAAGAGTACACCCATAACTGTGCAAACAAAAGGAGTACACCCATAACTGTGCAAACAAAAAGAGTACACCCATAACTTGGAACTTATGAGTGCAAATGAGAATACTTCTACCCCCCCCCCATATTTTTTTGCTGACCCTCAGTAATCATTTATGTTTTTTGACATTTTTAATTGACTTTTCCTCTTTTTGCCGATAGTTATTATGAAAAGTGTTGACCAAAAGTAAATTTTTTTTTTATCTGCTTTCCTTGTTTTTTTAATGTTTTCAAAATGTTTCTTCTTTGTTTTCCTTGAGATGACTCCTCTGAGAGGTCCTGTTAGTTTCTCAATATTTCATAAATGTTAAAATCGTTGCAAATATGATTTTCATTATAACAAGCCGAGCATGCGGGGTTCCCCTCCACAAGTGAAAAATTTACTCTCACCATGACTAATGTTTGTACAAAATTTAAAAAAAAAAAAAATGGTGTGGTTATTGAGAAAAGTGCAAACAAACAAACGGATGAACGCTTTTGGAGTAATTTTACCTCTATAGTGGCAACCACAGTTATCCGTTTTGGCAAAAATTTACTTTCACCATGACTAATGTTTGTGCAAAATTGCAAAAAAAATCCAAGGCTTGGTTAGTGAGAAAAGTGTGAACAAACGAACAGATAAACGGGAGTAAATTACTAGGTCCAATCCCTCCTTTGTCGGGGAACTAATAAAATGTATGAAACGATTAAATGAAACTTTGTTGTTTTCTAGGATACGGCAGATGTGGATGAGAGTTGTGTGATTATCAATAGCATTCTTCGGGATCACGTGACAATTGGATCAACTTGCGTTGTGTCAAATTGTCATATGGATGGTGACATCCAAGTTGGAAAGCAGTCGATATGTAGCGGGCTTAAAATGGAACTTAATGTGAGTAAAATTTATTTTCATATTTTTCTTTGCCGTAATTCTTCCGATGAAATCAGATTGGGATAAAATGCTATTCAATCGTGAAATACATTCTTATGAATGCTTCAAGGAAAATCTTCAGTAATGCATAGCCCTCATTGCTGATTTTAGGTTTTTACATCATATCAGCTCAGGCAGCAACCCCAAACTGACTGTCAGATTGCCAGATTGTTTACTTGATCAACTATGTGTGCTGACATTGCAAAAAAATAAAATCTTTGGCTTTTTTTTTTTAACCCTTTATGATCTGGTTGAACTAATTTGTTCGGTCATGAATATAACAGCATAAATAAAGTAAGAATTGATTCAAACCCACTATGTATGTATTAGTTCGGTATCTAGGTAGAAAAAGTTTTGAAATCATAGTATCATTACATTTTAAACAAACTAAAATAAACAATAGGTCATAAAGGGTTAATGACACGTCAAGTCAATGAAGATGTAGTTGTTCAGAATACAACAAAGGAAATTTCAAAGTTACTTTTCAGTTTGGTCTTCACGAAACTCAAAAATAACTTTGAATTTCCCCAGCTTCCCCAAGGAGGAAGTTTCTAGGGAATATCAAATTCACAAGTGTTTCCCAGCCAGATATGTACCTCAGTCAGTCGAGATAATGCCAGGAGTGCTGCTATCCCTCCCGCATACAATGTCTAGTATCCCATGATATTAGATGAGAGTTGTAACATCAAATGACAATAGCCCCCCCCCCCGGCTTTTTTGGAGCCTTGCCGTCTTTCAATCATACCGCCCCAAATGAAAGGCAGGACTGTTTTTATTTGATTTTAGAAATTTGTTTTTGTTTTAATTGGTTTCTATTATCTTTTGCAACTGATCTTAAAAATCAAACAAAAATAAACTAAAGAAACTAAAGAAAAAATATTCAAAGAAACTTAAAAATAAATAATTTTATTTTTCAACAAACAATAAAAAAATATCTTTAATAAAAAAAAAAACAGTTTTATTTGTTTAGTTAATTTAATGCACATTGGTTATCTTAAGAAAGTATCAGGTGCTTGTAAAGATAGAGTCGACAAATTTTTTTAAATATGTCATTTTAAGAAAAAACAATATTATATGATTAATTGTCATGCTGAAAATAGTAATATATCCAAAAATTACAAAAAGTCATTGAGTAAAATGTTATTTATAGTTAAAAGTGATTTTTATGGAAAACTGCGTACAATTGCATTTTTTTTTTAGACATTATAAAATAGACAGTAGAAAGCTGAATGCAGGAGACATAACTCTGAAAAGAATATTCTAGACTAGCGGCTGCGCTGCATCGGCACACACAACACCAAGTCAAACACAAAATCAAGTACACTCAACATTGTCTTACCATCAACGCTGACCCTATGAACTCAGAGTATGGGAAATTCTCATATGTACAAAAGAAAAATCACTGAAAAAACAAAAATACCCTAAGGGTAAGGATAATGAGTAAACTTTGGATAAAATGATGGTTAAAATTATTACGAACTTGCCAGGATTTGAACATGGAATCTTCTGATTTGTAGTCAGACGCATTATCCATTACACCACAAGTCCTATCCATATGTCAAAAGATGTTACCACGACTGTATACAGACAGTGCTATTTTCCATTGACATGGTCAGGTAACTTTTTCAACAATGGCACAAAACGACCCCAAAACCCTTATTTCGGGCTTTTTGTGTGACTCGGCGTTGTTTGTTACGAACCATATATAGATAAGGACAATTTAGGGGCTTACACCTTTCAGGGAAAAAAAGAATTTTTCAATTCGGTGCACCTGCTCGAAAGTTTTATTGGTGTATATATAGATATATATATATATATATATATATATACACACACACACACATAAATAAATAAATAAATAAATAAACATTTAAAATTTTATCAATAGTATAGATTACTTGTGTCATGGTTGTAATATTTGTTGTGTATAGCCGGACTTTATTTTACTAAAAACACAACAGCAGTTGTTTTACTTAATGAATTTTCGTAATTTTTGGATATATTACTATTTTCGACATGACAATTCAGTACGTAGTATTGTTTTTGTTTAAAACAATATAAAAAAAATCGATTTGTAGACCATGTCTACAAGGGAATTTTTTACACAAGAATACACAGTTTCTATCACCTTTCTTTATGAACAAAAATACAGCAGTTTTATTGAAAGAAATCCAGTGTTTTATGAAATGTGCTTTCCTTTTTGTGAAGGACATCTCCAACAATGTATATTGCTTCTTTTTTTTTTTTTTTTTTAAACCATTTCACTTCTGTCATTTTGCAGCTTTTGCATCTTCATGCATTCCCCAAATTTGGTCCATGCTGGTTAATTCTATGTTAATTCTAATTTAATAATTTAATGCTATTGTCATCTGGTGTCACATTAATCAGTTGAAATCATGTGACCTAAAATTATCTGATGCCAGAATTTGGGACCCCTTTCGTACACTAGTACCAGAAAGTGAAATAGTAATCTTACTAAATATAGAAATCTGTAAAATTTTTTCTTTTTTTTTTTTTTTTTTTTCAGAAAATAGTTGAATGAAGATCAGATCTTTTAAATAAAACCGATTTAAGAATAAAACTATTGATGACCGAAATCGAGAAATAGATTGGCTTTACTTTAAAATGAGATTTTTTTTTTACTTGGGATTTACCACTTATCAAAGCCTGAAAGCCACTCGAGGATAAGGATTAATGAATGTAAGGTGATGGTGTAGTAATTGTTAATGGTGAAAGTTGGGTAGAATTTGGTTGTTTATGGGGACAGCTCAACATGAACTTGTTTACATTGGATTTGAAAGCTACCATGCTGTATTCAAGCGGAAAGCAGGACAGTAGAACAGTGTTCCACAGACGGGCAGTTTTGGGAAAGAAACTTTGTTTATGGAATCTGCATTTAGATTTAGGCACAAATAGAGAGTGGAGAAGATCAGCTATAGTGGTTCTAGCTAGTTGAGTGTCTTTTGTGAAAGTTTTGCAAGGGGGAACCACAGATTGGAGTTCAGTCGAGCACTTGCTATGAAAATAACGATAGAGCAGAGACAGGCTCGCAACATCTCTTCTATGGAAAAGAGATTTTGAAGCTGGTTTTGAACTCTATCAAGGCTTAATAGGGTGCGCCGAGCATCTTCTGCCCAGATGTGGCAACAGTACTCCATTTTGTGGCGTACTTGGCTCTTATACAGATAGATGATTGCATTGGCAGTGAGATACCTACTGGAGCGGTAGAGTGATCCAATCATTTTTCCAGCAATCTTGGCAACAGATTTGATGTATGTGTTCCATTTCAGATCAGGAGTGAAGATCAGTTCCAGAAGCTTTAAAAGACATGAAGCTTACCCAAGATGAGAGCCATTCATTTCAATTAAAACTGCTGTCACATTTGGGCTGGTGCATCTGCTACTAGTCTCTCGCTCCTGGACAGGGTCCAAAAGAGAGTCGGCAACCTAATAGGTCTCGAACTGTCATCTAAACTTCAGCCCCTGTCCCACCGACGAAATGTTGCATCCCTCTGCCTGTTTTACAAGTATTTTAATGGTGAATGCTCTGACAAACTACAAGCCCTTGTACCCCTTCGACGAAAACACCCCCGACAAACCCGACAAGCAGCGAAATCCCACCCCTATACAGTTGAGATCCCTAGATGTAAGAAAGCCTTTTACTCTAATAGTTTCTTCTCCAGAACTGCAAGACTTTGGAATTCTCTTCCGGTTTCCTGCTTCCCCAACTGTACTGACATGCAGAAGTTCAAGTGTAATGTGAACAAACATCTTGCTGCTAAACTCTGTACATAGTATCCCTGCAACTTAGGTCCCTGATAGTGCCCCCTACATCAAAGTGACAACGTGCCTTGTTTGAGGTGAAAATGTAATAATAAAAAAAAAATTGGAGTGTGGTGTGGATCAGAACGATTATGATGAAAGGAAAGACGCTTAGTTTTAGATGCATTAAAGTTAACGAACTACCGATTGTAATTGTTGAGAAGCTTACTCATTTTCAAATCAATTAAATGCATTCATTTTTAGTATCAGTCTTGTTATAAACTCCCACTAAATATTAAATGTATTTTTGTTTTGTTTACAGAAAGGAAAGACTATCAAGTTTGCTGACTCCATTGTGATCCAAGGATTCAATATTCATTTAAAAACTTTGCAGACAACGAAATATGTATTAACGATCCATGGAACACTGGATCAACTTGCGGTAATTAAAATCTCCTCTTATCATTTTTAACTCCGTTTTTCTCTTGACAATGTTAAACTTTTTCATTCACTGTCTCGATAACTTTATATCATTCACATTTTGATATATCAATCCCAACTGTTCAATGTCTTCAGTCATCAACTGTTTCTAATTCCTTCAAAGTTATTATCCTCATCTTTATAGTTGTTGTTGTTTCACCATGTTTCGACTAACTCATCCTATGGTCTTCTTCAGATGATTAACCGCGACAGAATAAGAGTGCTCAGTCTTATAACTGTATCCCCAGTAATTACTGCCTTCCATAGTTGTTGTTGTTTCACCACATTTCAGCCAACTAATCCTCCGGCCTTTTTCAGGTGATTAACTGCAACAGAATCCTGAGTCTCTTAACTGTATCCCCAGTAATTACTGCCTTCCATAGTTGTTGTCTCACCACGTTTTGGCCAACTAATCCTCTGGCCTGCTTTGGGTAGGATTGAAACCACTATCTTCAGACATTGCTCACCTGGAATCGTATAGACTTAACGCCTCTATCCACTGCATCACAGGCCCTGAAGGACGATCAAGGTTGGATTTTTTATGGTCTTATAAATCCAATCTTGTCAAGTAAAAATAAGCTAAAAAAAGAAATTTCCAAATGAAATTGAAAAAAAACAAATTTTCTAGAAGAGTAATCCATGTTTAGTTTCAGAACAGTTTCGGATGGTTCGTTGTTCGACACAATCCTGGGAGGTGACTGGTTTGCAATAGACATTTCTTGAGTTGGAATCCACAGAGCAAAAGATTCTTCCCGTGTTGACACGAAGAAAACATATGCAAAATTGCTACAGAAAGATTTAATATTTATGGAGCAATTCTGGTTTCTGATTGGTTGATAGCAGAACGTGAATTAATTCGATTCGTCAGTTCCCAGCAGCATCATTTATAAATAGAATCACCTGACTGTGTGGGATCATACGCCATTATGAAATATTGCAATATTTTTTTTTTAAATTTTTGTTCAATGTAAATAATTATTAACAAGTTTATGGTTTTATTTAAAAATTTGTTTGAAAAAAAATTAAAACTAGAGAAATATGTCCACATCTTTGAAAATTAAAAAAAATGAAATGATCTTATACTAGCAGGACCTGTGGACATTCCACAGCAGCATCTTTAATATGTATTATATTGCTGCTGGGCATTCTGTGGACGTTCAGCATGAATGTAGATCCTGCGATATTATTGTAGCCTTTTTTGTTAAAACTATAAAAGCATTTATCTAAGTAATCTGGTTAATGTAGTCAGAATATATCTGATTATTACAGTTTATCTCCAATATCCTTATAGGAGTCTGTGACATATTTCCATAGTATAGATGCCCGGCACAAACAGAAACCTCACAATATCATTAAACCATCTTTAGACAGAATAGATACTAACCTTGGAAGACTGAGAAGGTATATTTTACTTTCACGTATGACATCATCTATTCTATTTTAATTTTTTTTTTTTTTTTTTTTACATTACATCTTCAGTGATCAGGAGATCCTATTTATTAAAAAGGAGGATAGATAATATACTACGAACATTAAATTAGCGAATCTATATTCTAATTTAATGTTCGTAGTATGTTATCCCCTTTTATCCTCCTTTTTAATAAATAGGATCTCCTGATCGATTAATTTATAATCAGGAAACCATGACACACGTATGTGCATATGTTAAAAGTACTACGATATTAATTTAATATATAAAAAGTCTATGTATCTGTCTGTCTGTCTCCATATTTTCAAACTCTATCTCCTCCGAAACTAAAAGTCGCAGAGCATTGCTAGGGGCTTCAAATGATTGAATTTTTTACGGACTGTTCTTTTATTGGTCTTTAGCCGGTTAAAATAGTTTTTAAGGGGTCAAAAATGGGTAAAAATTAAAAAAAAACGTTATACATTTTTTACATTCATTTTAGTGTATCTTTAATTTTTAATCAGTTCATATTTGTGTCACGTTGACACAATGGTAACGTCACCAGCTTTGAATGCTACAGTTTTGGTTTCGATTCTAGCTGATGGCACCCAAATACTTTTTTTCTTACTTTTGAAATCACGACTATAATAATATATATGAAATCTGGACTCTATAATAATATATATGAAATCTGGACTCTATAATAATATATATGAAATCTGGACTCTATAATAATATATATGAAATCTGGACTCTATAATAATATATATGACATCTGGACTCTATAATAATATATATGAAATCTGGACTCTATAATAATATATATGAAATCTGGACTCTATAATGATATATATGAAATCTGGACTCTATAATAATATATATGAAATCTGGACTCTATAATAATATATATGAAATCTGGACTCTATAATAATATATATGAAATCTGGATAAATTAAAATATCATATTTAAGCATATTTTATGCCTGGACAAAGCTACCATTCACTCCACAGGTATATAGATACTTATTTTTTATTATTAAATTTAAGTGATTTGATTTTCTAATTAATTTTGACAAATGTTCTTTATTTCTTTTTTTTTTTTTTTCAGATTCCACTGACACAAGAGGAGGCTTCATTTTGCAACCAGAAATGGAAGATTTTTCTCCAAAACACTGGCATCTGTGAAGCAGATCTTTGCCATGCAAACGAAGTAAATTCTTTCGTTTATTTTCTTAAGCTTTTTTGTTTTTATTCAATACTAGCAGACCGCCCGGTGTTGCCCGGTCATAAAATATGCATAAATATAATTTTATAATTCATACAGAAACTTGAAACATATGCATGTGAGAATTTTTTTTCCTAAACAGTTCACTACTTGTAAATAAAAAAAAAATACTCAAGCTAAGATCAAAACCTAAAGACAGTGAGTCAAGTACGATAACCACTAGGCCAGCTTGACATGATCTTTAAAAAGTGTTTTCAAGCCTACTTATACTTAACATAAGTAAGCTGTCATATGAATGTTTGCGCATGTGCATTTGTGAAACAGCAAACAGATAAAAATCCGATGAGCCCACATTCTTACCCCTTAGTAGCCCTAATTTCTCGATGAAAACCGATTAATAAGTTTTCCACATGTCTCAATACCCTATATACGAAATTTCAAGTTTGTGGATCAAAAATTCGTTGAGTATATAGGTTGAGAATTGTCCTCACACAAACATTCTCACTTTTATATATAGATAGAGAATGTTAAAATTCATCTAAACAAATACTTTATAATCCTTAATTTGGAAAGAATCAGATTAATCTGTTGTTGACATTCATTTCACTGACGTCTTTCTAGTTAGAATTCTTTATAGAAAAACATTTTTTTTTTACTCACGTCACCCCAAACAAGGCATATCGCCACTTGAACATAAGGGGCTTCTAATTAGGACGATGTTTAGGGAAGATGAACAAGATGTTGGTTCACATTACATTTAAATTTTTGCATATCAGTACAGTCAGAGAAGCAGGTAGCAGGAATGGATTTCCAAAGTTTAGTTGTTCGAGGGAAGAAACTATTAGAGTAGAAAGCTTTGTGGCATTTAGGGACTCCAACAGTGAAGAGGTGCGATTTTGTAGCTAAGCGGGTTTGTTGGAGTATATCGAAGGGGCACAACTGCAACGAGTTCATCAGAAAACATTCCATTAAAATATTTGTAAAACAGGCACAGGGATGCAACAGGATGTGGTGATGGGGCAGAGGTTGGAGCTTAGTTGACAGTTAGATCGAAGAGAATCAGATTAGTAGATGCAACAATACTTCATGCATGGGTATTTACAGACGGACCACCTGAAGGTTGCTAACATCTGTGAAACGAACTGGATTCAAACTGGCAACACCCAAGTTGTCAGTCCGTATCATTAACCAGTTGACCATCATCACGTTTCATCATAGTAGTAGTATCATATGGATTAGACCTCTATATCGCTATTTTTTAGTCAGTCTGAAAAATTGTCTTCAGATAAATGAGCAGTCGCATAGGTGTAACCCCATATGTCCTCACCAAACGTGTGTGCTGTGGATTTTTTGTTTATTTTCTAATCTTCTTATGTCCGTATCGTCATCTTGTTCATTAATGACAGTCAATAGGGATGCACGTGGGTCCACAAGTATAAAAATAAAACAAAACAAAGACAGGAAAATAAACAAATGCCGATGCTTCACATATATATCGGTTGGAATCTGGGTGTGTGTGAAATTGCCCTCTACATGCTGAGGTCCACATTTATATTTACTGTTGAGGCCGTCTCCATCAGTTAATTGATTAATTCATCTCTGTTTAAGGTCTCTCGATCTGGTCAAAACCATGATCTGCCTTCAGTGGCGTTCAAACTCCAACTGTCCACCTCGGAGTTCAGGCCTCAACTAACTGAGTGTTCTCTTGACAATGCTAAACTTTTTCATTCGCTGTCTCGATAACTTTATATCATTCACATTTTGATATGTCAATCCCAACAGTTCAATGTCTTCAGTCATCGACTGTTTCTAATTCCTTCAAAGTTATTATCCTCATCTTTATAGTTGTTGTTGTTTCACCACGTTTCGACTAACTCATCCTATGGTCTTCTTCAGATGATTAACCGCGACAGAATAAGAGTGCTCAGTCTTGTAAGTGTATCCCCAGTAATTACTGCCTTCCATAGTTGTTGTTGTCTCACCACGTTTTGGCCAACTAATCCTCTGGCCTGCTTTGGGTAGGATTGAAACCACTATCTTCAGACAATGCTCACCTGGAATCGTATAGACTTAACGTCAAGTATTCTTCGATCCTTATTTCATTGTCATTTGTCACGCCCCAATTTAAACCTACCCTTATTTCTCTTTGTCTGCGTTAAAAACAAATTCCTATCCATTGTCTATTGATAAGTTCTTTTATTACTCACTAAACCTACTTCTTTTTTTCATTTATTTTTCGCCAACACTCAACGAACTCAGTTGAACATAATGCCACATAGCCTCCTTTCAGTTAGGTAAGGACTTTAACGCCGCTTCATGTCAGTCATGGCAAAGTATATCTCCTCTAAAATTGAAAATGGTCTTTTTTTTTTTTTTTTAATTTTTTTTTTACATAGGCATCACCACTTATCAAGGCCAAGAGGCCACTCGAGGATAAGGGTTAAATAGTGTAAAGTAGAAATTGGACAATATAGTAACCATTAGTAATGGAGATTCGGTAAATTTGTTAACTTATATGGAACGGCTCATCAAAAACTTGTTTACATTAGACTTGAAGACAACCATATTGTAGTCAACCGGAAAGCAGGAAAACCGTAGACAATTCCATAGGCGTGCAGTTCTAAGAAAGTAGCTTTGCTCATGGAATCTACGTTTAGGTTTAGGCGCAGATAAAGAGTGGGGGGAAATTAGTGATAGTGTTTTCTGGTAGACGGGTGTTTCTTGTGAAAGTTTTGCGAGGGGGGGGGGTTCATAGAATGGAGCTCATCCGAGCACTTGCCATAAAAATAACGATAAAGCAGAGACAAACTCGCAACATCTCTTCTGTGAGAAAGAGGTTGCAGGGAAAAGCAAAGACATCCCCTACGAGGCTATGAAGTCTATTTTGAACTCTATCAAGACAGGATAAGTCCTTTCTAGCAGCTCCTGCCCAGATGTGACAACAGTACTCCATCCTTGGACGTACCTGGCCTCTTATATAGATAGAGAATTGCATCTGGAACCATTTTCAATTTTTTAATTTTTTAATTTTCTTGTCTGATGAGATCAATTATGATCGAAACGGTCCGCACATCATAGCAAGATATGACTGTATTTACATGAAGAATAATAAAAATAATATATATATATATATATATATATA
Organism: Euprymna scolopes; assembly: GCF_053919585.1. NCBI lineage: Eukaryota > Metazoa > Mollusca > Cephalopoda > Sepiida > Sepiolidae > Euprymna > Euprymna scolopes. The sequence goes on along the minus strand of NC_136516.1, from coordinate 27,744,600 downwards.
TATATATATTAAGTAATGTGATTGATAATTTAAAATTTAAAAATCAAATTATAATTAAATTAAAAATCCATTTCATAAGAAGGAACTTGATGTCTACCACAATAAAAAGCACTGTTTTCCCAAACGATCGTACAGATAATTGATTTTGTTGTTGTTCCTTCTTATGAAACGGATTTTTGATTTAATGATAATTTGATTTTTAAATTATCAATCACATTACTTAATATTGAATTAGCTCTAGGATATTTACCTATCGAGCTTATTATATATCTAAATTACAACGAGCACTTTCTCTTTCCTGTATTTTAATTAAACTAGTAATTTCACTATTGCATTGAAATACACTCAGCTCTTTAGACTATTGTTCTAATCTCCTTTAAATATATATATATATATATATATATATATATATATATATATATAGGAAATTTATTACTTTTTTTTTTTCAATCTCTCCCTGCCCAGCTAATTTATATATATATATATATGTATATATATGTGCACATATATATATATATATGTGTGTGCGTGTGTATGTGTGTGTGTTTGTATATGTATGTATATGTGTGTGTATGTATGTATTTATATGTGTGTATATATATATGTGTGTGTGTATATGTATGTATATATATGTATTTGTGTTTGTGCGTATCTTCTACATGTGTGTATATGTATGTGTTTATATATATTTGTATTTGGTTACGTATCTTCTACATGTATATTTGTGTGTGTGTTTTTCTGTGTGTATGTGTTTTATTCACTTATTATAAATATCTCCCTAATAATTTTATGAATTTTATTATTTGATTAACTTACTGATATTCTTACCTATTTCTATATTAGTAAAATAAACTTGTAACTTATAATTCATTAATTTATATTTTTCTCTTTCTCTCTTTCCTTCAACTACAACGCCTGAAAATTTAAAAATTATTTATAAAATATTTTTCAATTCCCCCCCCTCCCAGCTAATTTATATTTATATATATATATATATGTATGTATATGTATATGTATATATATGTATGTGTAAGTGTTTGCATCTGGATGTATGTGTATTTGCATATATGTTTATATATGTATATATGCGTGTATTTTTACGTATCTGTGTATGTGTACATATATATATATGTGTTTGTATATGTATGTTTGTGTATATATGTATATGTATATATATATATATATATATATATATATATATATATGTATGTGTGATCACGCATGTGCTTTTCCCCCATTTACGTATGTGCATTTGCTGTACATATTTATGCGTGTGCTTATATTTGTGTGTTATTTATTAAAAATGTTTTTTTCTATTATTTAAGTTACTTACTTAAGCTTTCACCTATTTTATTTTATTTCATTAAAATAAACCTGTAACGTATAATTTCTACCTGCCCGGCTAATTTATTTATATATATATTATATTTAATTATATATATCATTACACTATCAAAATAAACCTGTAAAGTATAATTCATTAACTTATTTTTCCTTTTCTTTTTCTTTCCATTTTATAAACAATAAATATCTTTCAATCTCTCCCCGCCCGGCTAAATTACTTTAAACCTCATTTTCAACCCGTTCCTTCACTAACATTAACTCTCCAACCTGTTGCCATGGTGATCCTTTAAATTAACTGTTACTTATGCCGTTATCAACAAAAGTAGCGTCTTTTAAGTTTAAACCGTTAAAAAACACGTATATAAGAATTTACACATAATTAATATTTAATTATAAACCCCTCTCTTTTTTTAATACACTCCTACTACTTTAAACTCCAACGTCCTCTCCCCACCACTCCCCCTTCTTTTCTAACTCCCCTTTATCTACGATCTTTCCATTTTTATTTGACTTTATAACTTAGTCCATCTATGAATTCTGATGATGCTAGTTGGATTTTTCCTCTCTTTGAGGATTTTCCTCTAGTTGAAACAATTTGTAAACTCATTCTGGACTCACAGTAATAAATTTCCTATATACTGCTCTGACTACACATTGAGCACTTTAGTCCGTTTTTTTTTTTTTTTTTTCACCACTGGTAAATAAATATATATATATATATATATATATATATATATATATATATATATATAAGGCGGTTATAATCAGATGAGTATCAGCTGAAGAGAGTTTGATATAGGGACCTAAAACGGTTCCCTATTATCAGGTTTGAAACCAACGGTACCAATGACTTATCTCATCTAAATTTTCTGAAAATAAAAATATAAATAATATGCTTTTATCTTTGGAATTTTTTCTTTATAGTTTCCTTCCCGATATGGGTATGGATTCTAACACTGTTTCCTTTTCACTTACGTATGGTATGGTCTATGATCGTTTTCTTCTTCTGCAATTTTCCTTTTAATACCCTGAAGATGTCCCCTGCAATAAGGGATGAAACATTGATCACCATTTTATAAATTCATTCAGTTTTTCTTTTTTCAAAAAAACATATATATATATATATATATATATATATATAGTTGAGATGGTAATTAATAAAAACTGAAGAAAGTGCTGAATACAGTTGTAGAGCAAATATGCGTCTTGAATGTATGCGTGGGGTGTTAGTATGCCTGAATCAATATGCGCATATGAGCCCGTACAATCGCCTCCTTGGGGGAGGGGGCGTCGATGTATGTATGTATCTGTGTGTGCGTGCATCCATGCCTACGCACGCGCACCCAACCTTAGCACCTTAAAGAAAATTTGACGCAAACGAGAACAATGCAGGTGTCTATGCATGCAGGCGCACATATGCACATATATTTGCACGCCAGGGCGGGCATGTATGTGTCCCAGTGACCGTTTCTTTTAAGTGTATATGTGTGTACGTGCGCATGTGTGTACCCGTGGCTGCGACCGCTAGCTGACTCTCTCCAAACAATTAACAACAAAATAAAAAATAAAAATAAATAAATAAATAAACCGAATCATAGCCCCCCCCCCCGCCTCCAAACATAAGTGAACACCAAACAGCTCAAGACATACTTACGAAGAAATCACCTCACCAACGAGACGCTAAAAACCTTAACACTAAGACTCGAATTTTAAAGTAACCCCCCCTCCTCCAACCCCCACATATTCCCCTTCCCATCATGTATCCCTATGCCCTCAGCCACACCAGAAATGAACTTCCCAGACTCTCCCCCACAAGTTCCTTAAACCCCAAAACTAAAACATTATTGGCATAACAAATGCCCCCAACCCCACCCTCCCTCCTTGTTCCTTCCTCTCTTCCTCTTCTGCCCTCCTCGCAACCCCCCCCCCCGACCTCATTCACTCTTCCACTCTTTCATCCCAAAATAGCGAACATTTCTGTAAAAGTCTGAGGACGCTACAGACGGCCAAAAAAACGGCCGTGTAGCCGAAACAGTAATGTAACTTAACAGAAAGATACGGTAATAAAAAATAAAACGTATATATATGTGGGTGGGTGTGTAAAAAAAAATGTTATTGCATATAATTTCTAATATTTTCATAAACTAGTCTTTTCAAGGAAAAAGCTCGATGATTGTTAACATATAACAATAGAGCACAAGATTTTATAAATTTTACTGATCATCTTTTCCAAACAAAATCTATGGACTCCTCAGAAACCAAAAAGTTCTTCTTCAGAAAGAACTATATATTGTGTTTGCTGCTTTTTTTTTCTTTGTAGCATCAACATTTATTTCCTCATTGTTATGAGTGTGATATCATTTCATGTGCATTTGAATGTTCATGCCACAAACAAAATCTGTGTGAAAGAGAAAGATGAGATAAATGTCACTACACCAGTCGTCTGACACATGTCTTTCCTCATTCAAATTTCATTAGCTATAATAGTGTGGAAGAGGGTCCTGCCTGAAAATCACATGGTTTGAACTACGTATTGTGTTTGCTGCTTTTTTTTCTTTGTAACATCAACATTTATTTCCTCATTGTTATGGCCGTGATATCACCCACGTGATCTCGAACATTATCCACATCTCTAATGTGATCTCCTTTTTAAAGTCTTTATTTTTCCCTACCAGTGACGGTCCTGGATATGACCTTAAACTATATCCGATGGTGAGGCCCCAGCTTGCGGGCTTTGGGGAGTGTGGAGCCACCCTTTAATTGCCATTGCTCCCAGGTCCACTCTGACCCCGAGTGGTAGTACCTGTTAGGGTCCCAACTATGGGTTAAATAGAATCTGACGTAAAAAAAATACTCCATTAAAAATCGTTCCTCAAAATAACTAGATTCGGCATTAAATAACCGTAAAACAAAAACAACCATCATTTCACATGCATTTGCATACGCATGTCCACATGTTCAAGTTTCATTAGCTAAAGGCAAGGAAGAGGGTCCTGCCTGAAAATCACATGGTTTGTGTAACTTCCGTTTAGTGCCTTCCCAAATTCTCCACCCTCCCACTTTTCCATTAACATTGCTATTACTGTGTAAAATCATATTAGGTACAGCCTAAAAATAGCAGAGTTATTTCCCCTGAACGGGAAAAAGTGATCTGCCATGACAGTTTTGGAAGATAAACAAAATGCGTCTTGCATCACTTGCTTTAATCTAGCAACTTCTACCTTACCATCTTGCTCTGTAAGTTGTTTAATAAATCTGTTAAAAGTTCATCCTTTGCTCATTTTCAGTTGGTATTAACTAAATATCATGTAACAGAAAATCTTTTTATCAAATTATTTTTTTGCTTTCACTTGTTCTTTTTTTTTTATTTTTTTATTTATTTATTTTTTTTTTTTAGAAACTCTCGCAGAAAACGCTTATGAACACAAGATTATTTCCAGTTTTTCATCCGACTGAAAATGTCGGTATGAAGGAGATTCTTTGGCTTCAAGGTCAACTGAAAGATGACAATGGAAATATTTTGAAAAGGTTTTTGTAATTTCTTAATTCTTACTTTTAGATCTTACTACTTATTACGATACATATATGTTTATTTTGGCTGGCGGGAATGAGAGCATCCTTCTACCCCATCCCCCATTCCGGATTAAATAAATGGTTCTATTTAAAATTCCATACAGATTCCTGTTCGACAAAAAGATTCCCAAATTCGACAAGAGACACTTAAAGAAGGTCGGAGGTTACGTCAACTGAAATGTTGTGAGAATGACACTCAAGATGTCAGTAATTTTAATAATATGAATTTCTGACATTCAAGATGTGTTATTCTCTGTTACAAGTAGCTTTAGAGAAGAAAAAATAATGAACTCATCTTTAGACTATTGAATATTAAAAGTCAAACATGCCTGACGAAGGGAAGACATCCCGAAATATAACATCATGGCACACCACCTGACTGCCTGATACAAGTAAAAACATCTTACATCTAAAATATTAGATTAAAAAACATGTATGTGTGTATATGCTTATACATCTATACATGAATTGGATCAATAAAAGTAAAACTGCATAGCTGGTCTCACCATTATATCTTATATTTATATACACATTAAACGATGCTTCATTTACATTGTTTTGCCTTCTATAAACTTAAATTTCATTTATATACACATTAAACAATGCTTCAAGCAAACTACTTTAACCTATTATTGAACATTACTTTGTCCTTGAGTTCTTCATACAGATATGAGTTAATTGGTCAAACAAAGAATTTCATGGCTAAGGACCATCATCAATAAGTGCACAGTTTGATGAGAGTGTGGGAATTGTACACACAATTATTCACAGGAAGATTTGTGCAAAGTTTATCCCAAGGATACAGTTCACAACTCCATCCTTGTCACAGACTATTTGACCAAGATGGGAATTAAAACAGTTCCTCACCCTCCCTATAGTCCAAACCTTGCTCCCTGTGACTTTTGGTTATTCCCTAAGCTCAAGGAAAACCTTAGAGGCTGTTGCTATAAGATAATTAAGGAGATGAAAGAGGCTGTGACGACACGCTCACACAAGACCACTTTCATGGAGCCTCTCTCCCACAGAAGAGACGTTGGAATACTGTTGCCATATCTTAAAAACAGCCTATCCTGCCTTGACAGAGTACAAAATAGACTTTGTGGCTTAGTGGGGGATGCCCTTTTCTCTACCCTGCAACCTCTCTCCCACAGAAGAGACGTTGCAAGCCTATCCTTGTTTTATCGTTATTTCCATGGCAGGTGCTCGTTTGAACTCCAATCTCTGGTCCCCCTCGCCAATCTTTCACGAAAAACATCCGTCTAGCCGAATCCACTGTGAAAAATTTTCCCCACTCTTTATCTGTGCCTAAATCAAAACGTGGATTCCATGAACAAAGCTTCTTTCTTAGAACTGCTCGCCTGTGGAACTCTGTTCCGTCTGCCTGCTTCCCACCGGACTACAACTTGGATGTGTTCAAGTCCAATGTTAACAAATTCCTAATGAACCGCCCCCTTAAGTAAACACTTCATCAAATCTCCACACTAACGTAATGTACTTGCAATAACCCTTATCCCTGCGTGGCTTCCGGGCCTTGATAAGTGGTGATCACTGTGTAAAAAAAAAAAAAAAAAAAAAAAGCCTCCCAGAAGTTGTTGGAATGGTGCTACATGTGCATTGCAACCGGAGGAGATTACTTTGAAGAGGACTAGAGTTTCATGTGTGTACTATCAATAAAAGTGTCCATAATATGAAAAAAGTTTGGAAACTTATCGAAGGCATCTTGTAATGGTTGAAGGTAATTATTGTCAATATCCGTATAAGAATAAGGATGTGGAAAAGTTTGAAAGAGGACAACATCAACATACATATAAACCCTGTAGAATAATCAAAAGAACTGTGTTAGTCAATAACACACAACAACAACAACAACATTCCGCAGGTTTAACCGACATAAGTCCAGTTCAAACAGACAAAAGTACATAGAAGCTAGAAGTAACGTTAAGAAAGAAATAGCGACAGCTAAGAGGGAATTTACGGAAACCACTAAAAAACGCATCGAAGCACAAAAATTAGGAACTCGTGACTTCTGGAAAATCTACAACAGTGTAGTAAATAATGGGCAATCAACAATTCCCCAACTAACCAACAATCACGAGGTTCTTTGCTCAGCAACCGAGAAGGCTAACATGCTTGCCAGTCGGTTTGCCTCCAACTCTACACTGGACCCTCTAAACCACCCCCTACCTGACTTTCCTATGCGGACAGACGCCACGCTAGACGATCTGGAAATCACCCCTGCTCAGGTGCATGCTATCATAAAAAACCTTGACACTTCCAAAGCATGTGGACCCGACCTCATCCCAGCTGTGCTATTAAAAAAGTGCTCAGCCGAAGTAGCTCCAGTTCTCTCCAAACTCTACAACAAATGCCTTAATGAATCTTGCTTTCCGAGCTGTTGGAAAACTGCTTCTGTTGTACCAGTATTCAAGAATTCTGGCGAAAGAACTGACCCATTAAATTATCGCCCTATTAGCCTCCTCCCACTTTTTGCCAAAATATTTGAGACCTTAATTAACCATGCTCTAGTCCAGCACCTTACAGATGCTAAACTTCTGACCGACCATCAATATGGATTTAGACAAGCCCGTTCCACGGCAGACATCCTCACTGTAATCTCTGAACGCATATACCATTCACTGGACAAAGCGGGAGAGGGCAGAGCGGTAGCTCTAGATATATCTAAGGCTTTTGACAGGGTATGGCATGAGGGTCTCCTCAGGAAAATTAGATCTTACGGTATCACTGGTAGAATACTTAACATAATTAAATCCTTCTTAGATAAAAGAAAAATCCAGGTTGTCCTCGACGGTCGTACGTCTAAACAATATAATATAAATGCGGGAGTGCCCCAGGGATCTATCCTTGGTCCTCTGCTGTTCCTGATATTCATAAATGACCTCCCCGACAAAATTGCCTCTGAGATGGGTATATATGCTGATGACACCACACTCTATAGCAGGCACGACAGGAAAACAAATGAACATATATCTAAAGTAATGGCAGAAACACTAGAGGATGACCTCAAATCAGTAGTGGAATGGGGACAAAAATGGATGGTAACGTTCAATGCCACCAAGACAAAACTGGTTTCATTCAATAATTACAAGAAACCTTCTCTACCACCTATAGCAATGGCCAACAACTCTTTAGCTGAGAGTACGTCTTTCAAGCTCCTTGGCCTGGCGTTCACAGGAAACATGAGCTGGAACAATTACATCGAGGGCATTGCCAGGGCCGCTGCGAGGAAGGTGGGCTCTCTCTACCGTGCTAGAAAACTTCTAACACCCGAAAGTATCCTGTACCTCTATAAGGCCACTATTCGCCCATGTATGGAGTATTGCTGTCACATTTGGGCCGGTGCATCGGCTGCTAGTCTCTCGCTCCTTGACAGGGTTCAAAAGAGAGTCGCAAATCTGATAGGCCCAAAACTGGCATCAAAACTTCAGCCTCTGTCCCATCGTCGAAACGTTGCATCCCTCTGCCTGTTCTACAAGTATTATAATGGTGAATGCTCTGAAGAACTGCAAGCACTTGTGCCCCCACGACGTGAACACCCTCGACAGACCCGACAAGCTACAAAATCCCACCCCCACACTGTAGAGATCCCTAGATGTAAAAGATCTTTCTACTCCAGTAGTTTCTTCCCCAGAACTGCTAGACTTTGGAATTCCATTCCAGGTCACTGCTTCCCCAACTGTACTGACATGCAGAAGTTCAAGTGCAACGTGAACCAACATCTCGCTGCCCTAATCCCTACATAGTACCCCAGTAGATGTTTCCCCTGATAGTAGCCCCCTACATTAAAGTGGCAATGTGCCTTGTTTGGGGTGAAAATGTAATAAAAAAAAAAAATAAATAAAAAATAATAGCAGCAACACTTACCAAGGGTTCAGCTCATGCACAAGACAGACATCAGATTGAGCTGGACTGAGGGCTTGTATTTATGTACAAGCATATCCAATCAGATGATTCAGCCAATCACAATCCAAGGAATAGACTGGCCCATGTGTGCACAATGGAATCTCCCATTGTGCCATAAATAGTTCTCCTCTTTCATGAGAAGTAACTTTAGCCTTTGTCTGACTACGACTTTATCGCTCAAAATTTGTTGGTTCGTATATTGTTATTCTGCGCGTTATATTGTTAATATTTTGTTATCACCTTGTTAAATTTGTTATTGCTTATCTTCTTCTTCCCCCGGCACCACTTTTTCAATTACCGGATTCTTTTTTTTTTATTTATTTTATTTTTTTTCTGGACTGTTATCTTTCTCTCCTCTTGTTATACGCCGGCCATGGCATCTGCCAGCTGTGTGCCGACGGTTGAGGTGAAGGAAGATGAGGCATTAGGTGGATGGACAAAGCCACCAAAAGTAAAAATCGACGTAGTTAAATTTGTCGAAGACGCAAAGAAATGTGTGGAATTTACGACAGAAACTGGTATAAAGTTGGAACAACCGCGGTTACAAGAATTTGCTAAGAGGACTATTTCTCTATTTGTAATAGACCGTAAAACCAAAAAACTAATAAGGTCAACGAAAGATGTTGTCACCAAATTAATTGCATCAGCAGGTTTAAGAGCTGAGCGGATTACAAAATGTAAAGGATACAACACATGGGCAGCTCTGTTTAAGACGGAAGACGAATGCGTAGCTATGACAAAAAAAGAAATTATTACCAACGAGTACGTTCTGAGGATGGAATACTTAGGAAGGCGAAGAACTACAGTGTCCATTTTTGAAGTTCCTGGTGCTGTCCCCGGGGAATACCTAGCCGCTTTCTTACTTAAGTTTGGGGACATAACCGGAATAGAAGAAGACCATTATAATGGAGTATGGACTTTTGACATTCTGCTTAATGCAGAAGCATTTTTACGTATACCTTACTACCTGGAGGCTGGAGTAGAGAAGCTGCCAATCGTGGTCGCAGGCAGAAGACCAGCATGTTGGATATGTGGGGAAGTCGGCCATCTCACTTACACATGCCCCAAAAGGAAGCCAGCCGTAAAAGTTATCCCTACAAATGAACGGAAAATAGGTTATGTAGAACCTAAGGACAATTCCCAGACACCAGCAGAAGAGAAAAATGAAATAACACCTGAGGAGTTTGAAAAGACTTTTAATTCAGAAAAACAATCCCCCAAAAAGAAGGACAACTGGACACTCATCCCTCTTTCAAAAAAATCCCCACCCAAGACTTATGCTAAGTCCCTCTCTAAAGAAGAGAAAATTGAAATTAGGACAAGTAAAGACCCAGGGGGCAATAAATTCAAAACCCTACTGAAACTAAAAGAAACTCTTGATGAGAAAAGGAGAAAATCTGAGGAGAAAGAGTTCCCTGAATCCCTTTTCCCTGAAAAACCGACCTCAAAAGAAAAGCAAATCCCTCGCAAAGCCCCCCCTCTTACTAAAGCTTCTCTGCCCCATAGAGACACCAAAATGACATCTCTAGGTTCTCCCTCCAAAAAGACCCCCAAACCGTCACCATTCTGCTCGCCAAACAACACGCCCAAGAACACCCCTCCCCCTTCTCCAATGAAAACAGACATGCCCCCTCCTCCCCCCTCAGATAAGAAAAGACATAGAAGCCCCTCTGTAGAGACTGAATCAAGGAAAAAAAAACAACAACCCTTCTTTAATGGGAAGGATGTGTGCAAAATCACGGCAGAAGTAGAGACCATAATGAAGTCCCATAGCAGGAAAGATTACAGAAACCTCCTCGCTTTCAAATCATACCAAAAAAAAGACATTACTAACCCTGAAAATTTTAAAACAAACCACATACTAACAGTTGTCAGGAAACGCGAGGAGGCCAAAGGACTATGGACTATGCTGGAGGAAGCAAACTCTGCTTTCAACCTTTATCCTCCAGCAGCCTATTTCAACGACAACGAATTAATCGAAATTAGAAAACGATGTGTTGGACGGGTCCCCATCAAACTCCATCCTTCACTTTATAGGGCAGTTAAACTAACCTTCCCCCTAGACATCGGCGGTCTGTCCCCTGACGGGTCTATCACCACTGAGATGACCACTGGATCATTGGGGACAGCTGTCGGTGTCTTGACACCGTCTATGTTTGATTAGGTTTCTCAACCCTAAGTAACTCAAGATGGCTTCCTTAAGATTAGCTAGTTTAAATGTCCGAGGGTTGAGGGACGCCTCTCGTAAACTTCGAGTTGCACGCGACCTTCAACGCCTTGGTGTGGATATTTGTTGTATACAGGAAACTCACTTCATTCCTAGTGATTATCAGGGTGTGCTCCTTAGAGACTTTCAGCTCTATTCAGCACATTATGATACCCATGCAAGGGGGGTTACTTGGCTAGTTAAGCGCACTCTTGATGCGTCGTGTGACCCTATTTATGCAGATCCAGAGGGAAGATTACTCGTTCTAGATGTTACCGTAAAGGATGTGGCATTTCGTTTTATTGGGGTTTATGCGCCCAATAACCATGCTGAGCTAGTTTCCTTTTTTCGGCGAATCGAGCCTTTCATGAATTCGTCTCGACGGTTAGTTTTAGCGGGAGACTGGAACGCGGTCCTGGATCCCGAATTAGATCGCGGGGTTAATACCAGAAGGGATACTAATCAGAACCGGGATGCTAAAGCGTTTCGTGACTTTGTCGACAAGTTTGATCTTGTCGATAAATTTCGGAACGAAAAACCCGGGGATTTAGCATGGACTTGGACAGGTAGACGCGGCTCCGATTCGGTGCAACTTTCGAGTTACATCGATCGGTTCTTAGTTAGGAGAGTCGACTTAGGGCTTTTAGACTGTCCAAGTTTTCATAGTATAGTTTATTCGGACCACAGGCTTGTCCGGGTTCGAGTAAACTTAGATAGTGTTAAACCTAGGATGGCTAGTTACTGGAAGTTCAACACGTCGTTGTTCGATGTGAAGGACTTCCGGGAACAGCTTCTACTAACAATACAGAGGGAATTGACGGGGGCTATCATCGGGAATAAGTGGTGGGGCAACCTTAAAAAAGTCATTAGGTCCTTCGCTGCTGATTTTAGTCGCCGGCTCAAACGTAGTTCTAGAGCAGCGAAAGCGGCGCTAGAAGATAGATTAGAAAGGGCGGTGGAGGAGGGGGATAGTGCTAGCTATACTGTAGTTAAGGCTGAACTGGACTCCTTGGATAACAGGGAGGACCAGGGAGTATTAGTTAGGGCTAGATTAAAAAGAGCGCCAAACGAGGCAACAAACATGGCCGCGTCATTGCGTGCGGAGGAGTTTCGACGTTCTGCAGATCGACACATCGCCAGTGTCACATTGCCGGACGGACGAACCGTAACTTCAAACGACGGAATCTTGGAGGGTTTTCGGACTCATTTTCAGGAACTTTTTACCAAGGAGCCCGGTCTGACTATTGAACAGTTTGACACCTATTTAGCCGACTTTTCTCGCCTGGAGGCGACCGAAGCAGCTAGGTGTGAAGGTAGCATAAAAGAGGAAGAAGTCATTGAGGCCTTGAAACAGGTCGGGCTAGACAGGACCCCTGGGATAGATGGTCTGCCCTACGAGGTGTATTTGAGGCTGTCGCCCATTTTTATCCCTTTGCTGACCGTACTTTTTAACTCCTGGTTTAGGAACGGGTGCATACCTCAGTACTTTACCAGGGGGATCATTAAATTGTTACGCAAAGATAAAAATGGAGGGGATGGGATAGGTAATTTCCGGCCCTTAACGATGTTAAACACAGAGTTAAAGATTTTGGCCAAGATCTTAGCAAATCGTCTGCAGATTGTCTTACACCGTCTAATAAGTCCCGAACAGACTTGTTCTGTTAAGGGTCGGACGATTCAAGACAATTTGCACACGATACGCTTGATCGTAGAAAAAGTCGACACAGAAGCCGCGCTGATCAACTTAGATCAGTCCAAAGCATTCGACAGAGTAGACCATCGTTACCTAGAGGCTGTTCTTCGCTCGGCTGGGTTTGGTCCCCAGTTTCGCTCTTGGATTTGCCTCTTGTATGCCAACCCTGGTGCTATGGTAGAAGTGAATGGGGTGAGGTCGAAACCCTTCATGTTAACAAGATCGATCTGTCAAGGTTGTCCGTTATCCCCAATGTTATATGTGCTGGCGCTTGAGCCATATTTGCGCCAGCTTCGGGTGAATCCGGTCCTTCGCGGGATTACTTTGCCAGGTGGCTCTACCCCGGTAAAGTATACCGCCTATGCTGACGACGTGACTGTGCTTGTAACGAGCAGTGCCGAGATTAGAGTCGTTGACATAGAAACAAGTCGGTATGCCAAGGTCACAGGGGCCATAATTAACTACGTTAAGTCTATTGGCTTACGTATCGGTGCCTGGAGGGGTATGCCCCTTCAGGGACCCTTTGGTTGGACTGATGGGCCATGCAAGCTACTCGGCGTCTGGTTTGGCCCCGGTCTCCAGCTGGAGAAAAATTGGTTGGAGGTATTGGAAGCGGTCAAGGTCGCATCTCATTTGTGGGCCTTGAGAAATCTGTCTTTGAAGGGTCGGGCGGAGGTATGCAATTCTCATATCTACCCCCTGATCCTTTACCGTCTATCAGTACTTCCACTCCCGGAAACCACACTAGTTGATCTGGTGCGTGCTCTTTTTGCATTCTTATGGCGCGGAAAGCAAGCCATGGTTACTCGGGAGGTCTGTTACCTGCATCCGTCTGAAGGCGGTCTGGGTATGCCTAGTGTGCTAATACGTAGACACACTCTTAGGCTGATATACCTGGATCGAATGTGTACACCAAGTGAGGGAAACGGTGTCTTCTGGATAGAAGACACTAAGAAAGCCTTTCCGGCTTTGGAGAGTGTGCATTCGGCTAGAGGAGAGGCACACAAGTTGTTCCGAAACGAGTGCCCTTTCTATCGCGAGTGTCGGCAGGCCTTGAGATTTCTTCTACGGGTCCAAGAAAGCCTCTCTGACACCCAGCTGTTGTCTCGCAAGGCGCTATATCGGGCCTTAGTGAGGGGATCCGTTCGAGACGAAAAGATTGAGGAGTTCGGTTTTACGAAGGAGGAGCGCCGCTTAATATGGCCTTGGGCGCCTGGGTCGAGCTGCTTCGATAATTACGAGGCATCACTCACCTGGCTGGTAATACGAAATGCCCTCTGGGTCGGCAAAAGACTTTACGCAGCAGGTTTTACGGAGACACCCAATTGTGTCCGATGCGGAGAATGGGAGGAAGACCTTGATCATGCTTTCTTCCACTGCGCCATTGTTCGACCGTTGTGTGAGTTAGTTGAAGGCTTCACGGTTCGCATGCTGAGCGAGCGGTTTTTTGTGCTGGAGTCGGTTTCCCCGTGCTGCAACTGGGCACCGACCATGAAGAAAGAAGAACGCTATGTTTTTCTGTGTTTACTAGCAGTTATGAGAGGCGTGATTTGGACGACGCGACAGAAGGAGGTTTACGGAGGTGAGATCTTCACTGCTCCCCAGCTTGTCCTCATTTTCAAATATCGATTGAAAATGCGAATTAAGCTGGAGAAGGTGAAACTCACTTCTGTGAATTTCAACGACAGGTGGGTGAAAGTTTCGCGATTGTGTAAAGTGAATGGAGCTAATCTTGAATTTCTTTTTTGAGTGGCTTAGGTTTTTTTAAGGATTTTGGGTGACTTGATCAAACATAGACATGCATCGGACCTCCTAGAGTAGGCTAGTTAGGCATTTTTGTTCGATTTTTAACTTAGCTAGAGTATGCATGCTATCATCGCCCCAATCCCCTTTTTTGGTTTTCCCTGTCCCAGCGTCCCCCCCTTTTTTTTTTTTTTTTTTTTTTTTTTTTCCCCACTTTTGGTTCGATAACCCCCAATCCCGGCCCCTTAGGTGATGGATAAACTGTTTTGCCAGAGATGTGGGCCATTTTTGTTGTGTTTGAATAAAGTCAGTTTTCGTGGGACCCACATCTTTTCGACTGGCAAAACTTTTTATCCGCCACAATTAGTAGTGAGGGGGTTCTTTTTACTAACCACCTTTTACCATTGTATATTTTTCATCCAATTTTGTAAATAAGATTTTTATCCCCAACCCCCCCACATCATGTATATATATTTGTAACTTTCGGGTTTTAAGTAGGATGTCCACAGAGTGATTCTGGTATTTTGGTGAAAGAGTCTAGTTAAGTTAACGTTATGTTAGTTAGGTCAACATTAACCCCCACCCCCCTTTTTCGGCCTTGTGCCACATTTTTATTTGTGTAATTTTATTTTATACAATAAAATAAATATTAACTTTAGTCTTTGTCAAGTTATCCACAACTTGAACGCTGACCGAAAGTCCACTACACAATTCAACAAACCCTAACCCTAATCCAACACACTGAAGAGCTGAGAGCAGCAAGAATAGTGTTTGTAAGGACATTTTTTTGTAGTTGTCGTCAATATAAGATGATCGAACAATGATTAAATGTTTGTAATTTATTTGCATTTTCATGTGTCTGTTTGCCCATTCCACTTTTTTTTTTGGAAACTAGTGAGCTGATCTGGACAAAAAATTTTCATGTAGTGCAATGAACTATGTATTATGGTATCCGTTGGCTGCACAGTTAGGGATTAATAGAGATTAGCATTTAATGCATTAATCCCTAACTGTGAATCAAACCATAATACCATAATACTTAACTCGCTGCACCTTATCATAATTAATTTTCAGACGGATCAGTAATTTCCGAGTAAAAGTGGAATAGACACACAAAGAAAGATTCTGTTTTTATCATTTTTATTTTTATTTTTATTTTTATTTTCAGGTGGAGAGAATCATGGCGTTTATCGTTGTTGGAAATTCAAAGATTAGTGGATTTTAATAAAGAATTTTCTATCAGAAGGTATTGTCCACTTTTTTTTTTTTTTCTGAAATCTAATTTCCTTTGGCCTTCAAAAATTGGATTTAGCCTTTTTCAAAGCGTATCATACAAACTAATTAATGAAACTACATCAAAGGAAAATCACTCTATTCTTGTCCAGTGTTTCAGATTGACCATCTTAAAGCCAAATTTTGCGAGTTTGGCTTTTTTGAAGCAGTTTGGCCTTCAAAAATTATATTTGGCCTTTTTTTCAGCACGTAACATATGAACTAACTAAGGAAAAACAATCAGAATATTATATAGATTGGCATAGGAACACGGCTGATCTAGAGGGGTAAACCTTGAACCAAAAGGTGTATAAAATAAGTACATTTTTATGCATTTTTCCCCTTTTTTAAATCACTTCATTCTATACAATTATTGATTTATATTTTAATCTATATATTAATACTATAGTACCTTTTAATGTAATTACGTACATACATATGTGTGTCACAGTTTCCAGATTATCAATTATTCGATCAGGAGATCCTATTTATTAAAAAGGAGGATAGAAGGTGATAACATACCACAAACATTAAATTAGTATCTCTTCCGTTTGCTTGCTTTCCAGCTGACTACAATTTGATTGTCTTCAAGTCCAATGTAAACAAATTCTTGATGAACCGTCCCCCTAAGTAATCCAATTTACAAAATTTCCACTACTTATTATAATCCCATTGACTAATGTACATCGATTAACCCTTATCCTCGAGTAGCCTCCGGGTCTTGATAAGTGGTTACTCCTGTGTAAAAAAAAATATGCTAATTTTTCCTTTATTGATAAATAGGATCTCCCGATCACCAAAAACAGCCTATCCTGCCTTGACAGAGTACAAAATAGACTTTGTGGTTTAGTGGGGGATGCCCTTTTTCTCTTCCCTGCAACCTCTCTCCCACAGAAAAGACGTTGCAAGCCTGTCTTTGTTTTATCGCTATTTCCATGGCAAGTGCTCGTCTGAGCTCCAATCCCTCGTCCCCCCTCGCCAATCTTTCACGAGAAACACCCGTCTGGCTTAAACTACTGTCAATAATTTTCCCCACTCTTTATCTGTGCCTAAATCCAAACGTAGATTCCATGAGCAAAGCTTCTTTCTTAGAACTGCATGCCAGTGTAACTCTCTGCCACTTGCCTGTTTCCCACCTGACTACAACTTGGATGTCTTCAAGTCCAACATAAACAAACTCCTGACAAACCGCCCCCTTAAGTAAGACACTCTATCAAAACCCCGAATACTAATGATTTGCTACAATACTACCTGATTGATTACTGTACACGCAATAACCCTTATCGCTGAGTGGCCTTCGGGCCTTGATAAGTGGTGACCCCCATGTAAAAAAAAAAAAAAAAAGACGCAATGCAAAAAGAAAAAAAAATTAATTAAATTTAAAAAAATGATGTTGCTTTTAGACTATACGTGAAACTATAATATACCTTCTTGATCTTCTTAAGTGGTTACTTCTGTGTAAAAGAAAAAAGAAACTATAATATACCTTCTTGATCTCCTGGCTAGGATCCAAGGGTAGTATCTGTTCTGTCTAAAGATGGTACGATATCATGGGGTTTCCATTCGTACCGGGCATCCATACAATGGAAATATGTTGCAAACTCCTATAAGAATATTGGAGATAAACTGTAATAACCAGATATATTCTGACACTACATTAACCAGATTACTTAGATAATGAAAACAATGAAAGGGACACCAGTTGATTTCTGATACGTGTGGCATCTGTAACCAAACAGATAATAAACTCGAGTCGTTTGATTTTTCATCACAACGTCGCTACAGTGAAAGACTTATTTTTTAAAAAAAGGGGAAAATATTAAATATTTATTTTTTGTTTTTAATTTCAAGATGTCGACCATCTTACCATTTATTCTTTTAAGTATGTTGAAATGTTCAATTCTTGGCAGCACCTGTTTCATAGTAATGTAATTATTATGTCACCTTTTGAATCTTTTTCACCCTGACTCTTCAGAAAAATAAGAACTCATTAACTTTAAAAGAAAATAAAAGAAATACGCTATTTTTTAATTCAAAGATGGTGTAACTAAAAGAAAACACAATTGCAACTTTTTTTTTTTTTTTTAAATAAGTCTTTCACTGTAGCGACGTTGTGATGAAAAATCAAACGACTCGAGTTTATTATCTGTTTGGTTATAGATGCCACACGTATCAGAAATCAACTGGTGTCCCTTTCATTGTTTATTTTCTAGGGTCCTCGTAACCTAATTGATCCGTATCTTAGAATAATATGTTAAACCACACATATTCTAACATAACAAAGCAATCAACCTTAGGGTGGAGTTTGATTCTCAAGCATGTGATGAAGCTCTCCAGAGTCTGCATGCGAATGAATGGAAATTTACATTTCATCCTGTTGACTGCAGGTATGATCCTTTTGACCCCACACACAAACCGATTTCTCAAAGCATTTCAAAATACCGGCTGACATTCACAAATGAAGAACTAGCCACCCGTGTTTATATTTCTCTTTGTTTTAATTTCATTTTCAGTGTCAAAAAATGTGCAACTAAAAACAAAACTTTCGTTGCAGAGAACTATTTTATAAAGTCTGCGAATCACATGTAAAAGACACGCTTCTCAATCAGAAAAACCAAGGATTAAGAGCCATTTACAACAGCATCGTTCTCGAGCAATCGGAATTTTCTGAACATCTTCTTAACACTTTAGATGAAGGTGAGTTACATTTCTAAGTTTTTTGAGATGAGGATTGATTATTTGTGTTATTTTTGGTTTAACAAGTACTTGCTTACATTAGACTTGAAGATGACTATGTTGTAGTTGGTTGGGAAACAGTCTCATGGTATTGTGTTACACATGATAATTTGGATTATTCAGACTATTGTTCTCATCTTGAATGTTTTTCGCACAACGTTTCAAACGATGTAACTTCCAACCTTCTGCAGGTGTATCTTGTTGAACTCTGGAATCTTTTTGCCAAACTCAGAAATCTGCACAGAATTTAGAGCAAAACTCTTTATTAATATACGGGTGTAGCATGCTCTTGTTCCATCAGCCATGACTGGTAGAAGTCCTAAGCAATTCGCAATTGTATTTTGAGTGCCATCTGCACTGAGAATTGAACCTTCAACCTCCAGAAGAGTGTAACTTATAAATGAATTTACCAAATACTTTATCCACTATGCCGCAAGTCCTTGCAGACAACAATACTCCATACATATGGATTAAAATGTTTGATAACTAGGTGCCCATGAAACCATGGTAGCAGTATTGTAAATGTGTGCAAGTTATTTCATGAAGGTGTAGGATTCCATAAATAAGAATATGAGAATAATTAGTTTTTCGTGAAACAACAAATTAACTGTGAATTAAATAAATGATACAATTCGAAATTGCTTACTAATTTCTCCAGTTTCGCATAAAAAAATTGACATTATCATAATTTTCGTGTTCAATTTATATCAACATGAATGCCACTGAAACAAAACTAGATAAATTTGCCCTGCAGCTTCTTTTATACATTTCGTACATATTCAGTCGTCTGCTTCGTTAGTATGCACTCCCATTTCATACGTTTCTGATGATTCAAAAGTATATTTAGATGGTTGGGCTATTGAGGTTATACAGAAGTTTTGATATCTTGGTGATACGATTGGAGCAAGTGCTAGTGTGATTGCAGTAAATGGACTAAGTTTGGAGAACTAATTGTTGTGACATGGCCCATGTTTATGTAAGGAGAACGAAATTGGTTAGAGTCAATTGAAGCCATCTTCAGATGGAGCTGTTTAGCATACAAGGGGCGTAATTCATTGATACAATAAATAAAAGGAGATAATCTATTTATGAGCGTCTCTCTATTGTCAGTATATGTGGAAATGCATCGAACCTACTCTTGGCCTGCCAACCCACCAGGACATTCGATGAAAATTCCTGATACTTACATATTAGTTTCGAGAAAGCGCCATTTTATTAATTATTACTTACATTCACATGTTTCTTCTTAAATTTCTTTTTTTTTAGTTAACTATTATTTAATGTTTTATTGTTACATTCCTGAAAAGCTACTGATGTTTGACATCTTCCCATTTTGATTAATAGTTCTTGTCCTTGCTTGTGATTTACCTTTTAGTAAATATATAACTTTAGCTGCAATCGAAAGTTTAAGTTGTTAAATGTATTTTTTTTTCTATTCTCATTACGAAAAAGTAATGGTCGAAATATTGTAAGAGAAGTATCTGATCGATCAGAGAGAATTGTCTTGCTCAATCAGCTAGAGTTATTTTTTTTATACAAGGGAGGTAATTCATTGATCTAATAAACGAACTGAAATAATCTATTTCAGAAGACAGGAAAGTAATCTTTTTTAGAATTGAAAGGAATTACTGTACAATCCATAAAACCATAAAATTACTTGATAATAATAATAATAAAATAAAACCATACAAATAAAACAAAATAAAGTAGAAGCAGCTTAAGTCACATTTTTGAAAAAAGGTTAATGTGAAAATTTTAGAAAACCAATAATATCATAAAATATTTTATTAAATGATTAAAATAATAAAAATTAAATGATTAAAATTTATTTTCTAAAATTTTCAAGTTAACCTTATGAAATGTTTTCAAAGATGTGACCAAGCTCCTTCTATTTAAAATTCTTGCCAACCAAGGAAACATACATTGATTGCAAATGGACAACAACTGTCAATAACAACGAATGTATACTTTTCTTCCTTTGCACGACGGGCTGACCCCTCGGGGTTAATACCACCAGCAAAATGAAGAGAAAAAAACAAAAACAAGTTTTCTTTGAAAAAGCTATCTTACTCATATATTTAATAAAATATTTCATAACATTTGTTTTTCTTAAATTTTCAAATTACAAAATAAAATTTGATTCTTGAATATTTGATTTTTTTTTTAGTGGCCATGAAGTGTTGCAATGCTCCAGCCAAGGCAGCTCGAACATTGGCAAATATCGCTGACCTTCTAGGCTGCATGGCCAGAGGAAAAGGTGGTCTACGGAGTGGCCCTGCTGCCAACACAACTTGGAGTAAAGCATTCAATTTACTTGAAGTAAGTATAAATATTCTATAAGGTGTTCCAAAAGTCTCGTTATTCCAACCAAAATAGAACAACAATATTAATTGAAGGACAATTTCGTAAAATTTGTCACACATTATGGCACCACATTTATTTGGCGCCAGGAAAGTTGTAAATTTTTTATGTTTCTGAATTTGAGATGATTGCTGGATGACGGTCAACTGCTAAGCAAACCTAGTATAGAATTTAACACAATATGGGAACCATAAATTATAAATAATGGATAATATGTATAAAATTGAAATCAAAGGATGAGGAATAAAAGTTATATATAATTTCATTATATCATCAGAAGAATAAGGAAAAGTTAAGGGGAAAATTAATAAAAAATTTTTTAAACATGTATAGAAATATATATAAAATATATTTGTAGTCACCGACATACAGTCCTGTTTTGTTGTATCACAACTCATCAGTGCCGCTAGACTAGCACCTATCCAAAGCTGAGGATGGAACCTGGAACCGTCGTGATGACAGTCGGCAGTTCTACCCCTTCACCACGGAAGTGGTGCCCGCAACTAATCTGTCTGACTGTCTATTTAAATAAACATCCGTCCGCCACTCGTAAAGTGCTCAAACGATTGTTTGTAAACAAACCGCAAGCTTCGCATTTTTCAGCCAAATTAAGTAGCGAGTGAGATTATTTATTATTATTATTATATATTTAGAAATATATATATATTAATAAGTCGGAAAAATAGAAAAAATATGTATATAAATATATATACTAATAAGTAGAGCTATGACAACAGCATATTCTTTTCATTGTTTTGACTCTCTAGTATATATCCGACACAGTTAGACACAGTTAATCAATCGAGAACCATATCATTCTATATAAAAGCATATAAGAGATACACACTTATTTAAAAAAAATTTTTTTTTATTACATTTTCACCCCAAACAAGGCACATTGCCACTTTGGTGTAGGGGGCTACTATCAGGGGCAGCAACTACTGGGGTAGTATATTGGGATTTGGGCAGCAAGATGTCGGTTAACGTTACATTTGAACTTCTGCATGTCAGTACAGTTAGAGAAGCAGGGACCTGGAATGGAATTCCATAGTCTAGCGGTTCTGGGGAAAAAACTACTGGAGTAAAAAGATCTTTTACATTTAGGGATCTCTACTTTGTGGGGGTGGGATTTAGCTGCCTGTCGGGTTTGTCGAGGGTGTCTACGTCATGGGGGCACAAGTGTCTGCAGTTCGTCACTGGAGAGTTCAAACAATGAAAAGAATATGCTGTTCTCCTAGCCCTACTAATAAGTAAGTAATAATAAATAGTATATAAAATGTTATAATAAATCCGTATACATGTTTGTTTCGTTCACAATTTGATTAATATGTACAAAAGGTGCACTTTTTCACAAATTAATTTTCATCATGAAAACAGAAATTTTATTCCTGCATGATTTCTATATATAATATTTATTCATCATTTCTATATATACTATTTATCCATGATTTCTATATATAATATTTATTCATCATTTCTATATATACTATTTATTCATGATTTCTATATATAATATTTATTCATCATTTCTATATATAATATTTATTCATGATTTCTATATATAATATTTATTCATCATTTCTATATATAATATTTATTCATCATTTCTATATATAATATTTATTCATGATTTCTATATATAATATTTATTCATCATTTCTATATATAATATTTATTCATGATTTCTATATATACTATTTATTCATGATTTCTATATATAATATTTATTCATCATTTCTATATATAATATTTATCCATGATTTCTATATATAATATTTATTCATCATTTCTATATATACTATTTATCCATGATTTCTATATATAATATTTATTCATCATTTCTATATATACTATTTATTCATGATTTCTATATATAATATTTATTCATGATTTCTATATATACTATTTATCCATGATTTCTATATATAATATTTATTCATGATTTCTATATATAATATTTATTCATGATTTCTATATATAATATTTATTCATGATTTCTATATATAATATTTATTCATGATTTCTATATATAATATTTATTCATGATTTCTATATATAATATTTATTCATCATTTCTATATATACTATTTATTCATCATTTCTATATATAATATTTATTCATCATTTCTATATATAATATTTATTCATCATTTCTATATATACTATTTATCCATGATTTCTATATATAATATTTATTCATCATTTCTATATATACTATTTATTCATGATTTCTATATATAATATTTATTCATGATTTCTATATATACTATTTATTCATGATTTCTATATATAATATTTATTCATCATTTCTATATATAATATTTATCCATGATTTCTATATATAATATTTATTCATCATTTCTATATATACTATTTATCCATGATTTCTATATATAATATTTATTCATCATTTCTATATATACTATTTATTCATGATTTCTATATATACTATTTATCATGATTTCTATATATAATATTTATTCATCATTTCTATATATAATATTTATTCATCATTTCTATATATAATATTTATCCATGATTTCTATATATAATATTTATTCATCATTTCTATATATAATATTTATTCATGATTTCTATATATAATATTTATTCATCATTTCTATATATAATATTTATCCATGATTTCTATATATAATATTTATTCATCATTTCTATATATACTATTTATTCATGATTTCTATATATAATATTTATTCATCATTTCTATATATAATATTTATTCATCATTTCTATATATAATATTTATCATGATTTCTATATATACTATTTATTCATGATTTCTATATATACTATTTATTCATGATTTCTATATATAATATTTATTCATCATTTCTATATATAATATTTATTCATGATTTCTATATATAATATTTATTCATCATTTCTATATATAATATTTATTCATGATTTCTATATATAATATTTATTCATCATTTCTATATATACTATTTATTCATGATTTCTATATATAATATTTATTCATCATTTCTATATATAATATTTATTCATGATTTCTATATATAATATTTATTCATCATTTCTATATATAATATTTATTCATCATTTCTATATATAATATTTATTCATGATTTCTATATATAATATTTATTCATCATTTCTATATATAATATTTATTCATGATTTCTATATATACTATTTATTCATGATTTCTATATATAATATTTATTCATCATTTCTATATATAATATTTATCCATGATTTCTATATATAATATTTATTCATCATTTCTATATATACTATTTATCCATGATTTCTATATATAATATTTATTCATCATTTCTATATATACTATTTATTCATGATTTCTATATATAATATTTATTCATGATTTCTATATATACTATTTATCCATGATTTCTATATATAATATTTATTCATCATTTCTATATATACTATTTATCCATGATTTCTATATATAATATTTATTCATCATTTCTATATATACTATTTATTCATGATTTCTATATATACTATTTATCATGATTTCTATATATAATATTTATTCATCATTTCTATATATAATATTTATTCATCATTTCTATATATAATATTTATCCATGATTTCTATATATAATATTTATTCATCATTTCTATATATAATATTTATTCATGATTTCTATATATAATATTTATTCATCATTTCTATATATAATATTTATCCATGATTTCTATATATAATATTTAATCATCATTTCTATATATACTATTTATTCATGATTTCTATATATAATATTTATTCATCATTTCTATATATAATATTTATTCATCATTTCTATATATAATATTTATCATGATTTCTATATATACTATTTATTCATGATTTCTATATATACTATTTATTCATGATTTCTATATATAATATTTATTCATCATTTCTATATATAATATTTATTCATGATTTCTATATATAATATTTATTCATCATTTCTATATATAATATTTATTCATGATTTCTATATATAATATTTATTCATCATTTCTATATATACTATTTATTCATGATTTCTATATATAATATTTATTCATCATTTCTATATATAATATTTATTCATGATTTCTATATATAATATTTATTCATCATTTCTATATATAATATTTATTCATCATTTCTATATATAATATTTATTCATGATTTCTATATATAATATTTATTCATCATTTCTATATATAATATTTATTCATGATTTCTATATATACTATTTATTCATGATTTCTATATATAATATTTATTCATCATTTCTATATATAATATTTATCCATGATTTCTATATATAATATTTATTCATCATTTCTATATATACTATTTATTCATGATTTCTATATATAATATTTATTCATCATTTCTATATATAATATTTATCCATGATTTCTATATATACTATTTATTCATGATTTCTATATATACTATTTATTCATGATTTCTATATATAATATTTATTCATCATTTCTATATATAATATTTATTCATGATTTCTATATATAATATTTATTCATCATTTCTATATATAATATTTATCCATGATTTCTATATATAATATTTATTCATCATTTCTATATATAATATTTATTCATCATTTCTATATATAATATTTATTCATGATTTCTATATATAATATTTATTCATCATTTCTATATATAATATTTATTCATGATTTCTATATATAATATTTATTCATGATTTCTATATATACTATTTATTCATGATTTCTATATATAATATTTATTCATCATTTCTATATATAATATTTATTCATGATTTCTATATATAATATTTATTCATCATTTCTATATATAATATTTATCCATGATTTCTATATATAATATTTATTCATCATTTCTATATATAATATTTATTCATCATTTCTATATATAATATTTATTCATGATTTCTATATATAATATTTATTCATCATTTCTATATATAATATTTATTCATGATTTCTATATATAATATTTATTCATGATTTCTATATATACTATTTATTCATGATTTCTATATATAATATTTATTCATCATTTCTATATATAATATTTATTCATGATTTCTATATATACTATTTATCCATGATTTCTATATATAATATTTATTCATCATTTCTATATATACTATTTATTCATCATTTCTATATATAATATTTATCCATGATTTCTATATATAATATTTATTCATCATTTCTATATATAATATTTATTCATCATTTCTATATATAATATTTATCCATGATTTCTATATATAATATTTATTCATCATTTCTATATATAATATTTATTCATCATTTCTATATATAATATTTATCCATGATTTCTATATATAATATTTATTCATCATTTCTATATATAATATTTATTCATCATTTCTATATATAATATTTATTCATCATTTCTATATATAATATTTATTCATCATTTCTATATATAATATTTATTCATCATTTCTATATATAATATTTATCCATGATTTCTATATATAATATTTATTCATCATTTCTATATATAATATTTATTCATCATTTCTATATATAATATTTATCCATGATTTCTATATATAATATTTATTCATCATTTCTATATATAATATTTATTCATCATTTCTATATATAATATTTATTCATCATTTCTATATATAATATTTATTCATCATTTCTATATATAATATTTATTCATCATTTCTATATATAATATTTATCCATGATTTCTATATATAATATTTATTCATCATTTCTATATATAATATTTATTCATCATTTCTATATATAATATTTATCCATGATTTCTATATATAATATTTATTCATCATTTCTATATATAATATTTATTCATCATTTCTATATATACTATTTATCCATGATTTCTATATATAATATTTATTCATCATTTCTATATATAATATTTATTCATCATTTCTATATATAATATTTATCCATGATTTCTATATATAATATTTATTCATCATTTCTATATATAATATTTATTCATCATTTCTATATATAATATTTATTCATGATTTCTATATATAATATTTATTCATCATTTCTATATATAATATTTATTCATGATTTCTATATATAATATTTATTCATCATTTCTATATATAATATTTATTCATGATTTCTATATATAATATTTATTCATCATTTCTATATATAATATTTATTCATGATTTCTATATATACTATTTATTCATGATTTCTATATATACTATTTATTCATCATTTCTATATATAATATTTATTCATGATTTCTATATATAATATTTATTCATCATTTCTATATATAATATTTATTCATCATTTCTATATATACTATTTATCCATGATTTCTATATATAATATTTATTCATCATTTCTATATATACTATTTATCCATGATTTCTATATATAATATTTATTCATCATTTCTATATATACTATTTATTCATGATTTCTATATATAATATTTATTCATCATTTCTATATATACTATTTATTCATGATTTCTATATATAATATTTATTCATCATTTCTATATATAATATTTATTCATCATTTCTATATATACTATTTATCCATGATTTCTATATATAATATTTATTCATCATTTCTATATATAATATTTATTCATGATTTCTATATATAATATTTATTCATCATTTCTATATATACTATTTATTCATGATTTCTATATATAATATTTATTCATCATTTCTATATATACTATTTATTCATCATTTCTATATATAATATTTATTCATCATTTCTATATATAATATTTATTCATCATTTCTATATATACTATTTATCCATGATTTCTATATATAATATTTATTCATCATTTCTATATATACTATTTATTCATGATTTCTATATATAATATTTATTCATCATTTCTATATATACTATTTATTCATGATTTCTATATATAATATTTATACATCATTTCTATATATAATATTTATTCATCATTTCTATATATACTATTTATCCATGATTTCTATATATAATATTTATTCATCATTTCTATATATACTATTTATCCATGATTTCTATATATAATATTTATTCATCATTTCTATATATACTATTTATTCATGATTTCTATATATAATATTTATTCATCATTTCTATATATACTATTTATTCATCATTTCTATATATAATATTTATTCATCATTTCTATATATAATATTTATTCATCATTTCTATATATACTATTTATCCATGATTTCTATATATAATATTTATTCATCATTTCTATATATAATATTTATTCATGATTTCTATATATAATATTTATTCATCATTTCTATATATACTATTTATCCATGATTTCTATATATAATATTTATTCATCATTTCTATATATACTATTTATTCATGATTTCTATATATAATATTTATTCATCATTTCTATATATACTATTTATTCATGATTTCTATATATAATATTTATTCATCATTTCTATATATAATATTTATTCATCATTTCTATATATACTATTTATCCATGATTTCTATATATAATATTTATTCATCATTTCTATATATACTATTTATTCATGATTTCTATATATAATATTTATTCATCATTTCTATATATACTATTTATCCATGATTTCTATATATAATATTTATTCATCATTTCTATATATACTATTTATTCATGATTTCTATATATAATATTTATTCATCATTTCTATATATAATATTTATTCATCATTTCTATATATACTATTTATTCATGAGTAACTTCATTTGCATATTACATTAAAGTAACCTCATTTGCATATTACATTAAAGTAACTTCATTTGCATATTACATTAAAGTAACCTCATTTGCATATTACATTAAAGAAAATCTATTTTAATAATAAGCTCAATGTTATTAATTGTTTGTTGCAATAGAATCGTTTTAATTGTTCTGTTTAGAAATATTATTTTAAGTTGATTCATTTAATTTATTTATAATTTATTGTATTTTCAAAAACGTAATATAAAATATGATAGTGTTAATACAGATCTCAACATGTGACAATGTTGATGGAAGTGATTAAACTGTTTTTTATTATTATTTTTTATTTTCATTATTACGCATATAAACTAGAAGATGTACCCAGCGTTGGCCAGTATTAAATGTAGCGTTAAATTCCTTTAAAAAAAATCAAGCAAAAATAAAAAAGGAACTGACACATGTGCTCGTGAGTTTTGTTTTTTAAATAGTTCATTTCTTGTATGTAAAAAAAAAAACTGAAGCTGAGATCGAAACCAAAACCTAAAGACAATGAGTCAAGTATGATAACCATTAGGCCAGCTTGACACGATCTTTAAAAAGTGTTTTTAAACCTACTTATCCTTAACATAAGGACTCTATCATGTGAAACAGTTGACAAACAGATAAAAATTTGATCCCCCCCCCCCACATACAAATTTTTCGATTTTGACCTCTTAGCAGCCCTTTTTTCCGGATGAAAACCGATTAAAATGTTTCCCACATGTCTGAATACCCTATATACCAAATTTTAATCTGTAGATAAAAAAAAATCCGTTGAGTATATAGGTTGAGAGTTGTCCTCTCACACACATACACACACACACACACACAAACAGTCTCACTTTTATATTCCCTGAACAAAGCTTCTTTCTTAGAACTGCACGCCTGTGGAACTCTGTTCCGTCTGCCTGCTTCCCTCCTGACTACAACTTGGATGTCTTCAAGTCCAACGTAAACAAATTCCTGATGAACTGCCCCCTTAAGTAGACACTCTAAAATATCCACACTAACGTACTGTACTTACAATAACCCTTATCCATGAGTGGCTTCCGGGCCTTGATAATTGGTGACCACCTTGTAAAAAAAAAAAAAAAAAAATATATAGATTGAAATATTGAAATATATGGGTTCTTTTATTAGAGTAGTGGCTCCTTCTGTGAAATACTGTCTCTCTTGTGTTTTAGGTGCGCAACTGAACTATGTCCATTTATTGTTCACGTGTTTTCATTTTGTTTTACTCTTAAAAAATAAACTGAGGACATACGTTTCATGTTGCTGCACTACTTGTTTCTATCGTTCTTTTGACAAGACTTTTTTTAATTCATGTAGTTTTTTCATAATTGTAATCTATTTGTGTTGGCAATGGTGCATTGTCTTGGTGAAAAAACACTTTTTTCTTCTTCGTTCATAATCATTTTATTGATGAGTTCTTCCTTCAAACTTCCTTCACTCATTCTATATAAGATTTCCTATTTCTAAAGGTAATCCAAAAAATGTGGAATCCTAAAACAGGTCTGATGCTACCAGATCAGGCTGTCTAAAGATACTGGCTTCCTAACCTCAAATGCACCAAACATTGTGTAGTGTACTGTAGCAGTGAGTGTATATACATTTGTACATATGTGTCACGTCTAATCTAGAGTTTGTTGTGTGTTTAGGTTCAAAAGTGAGTCGCCAACCTGATAGGTTCTGAACTATCATCTGAGCTTCAACCTTTGTCCCATCTGCCTGTTTTACAAGTATTTTAATGGTGAATGATCTGACAAACTACAAGCACTTGTACCCCCTCAATGTAAATACCTCCGACAAACCCAACAAGACACAAAATCCCACCCCTACACAGTAGAGATCCCTAGATGTAAGAAAGCCAATAGTTTCTTCCTCAAAACTGTTAGACTTTGGAACTCCCTTCGGGGATCCTGCTTTCTCAACTGTACTGACATGCAGAAGTTCAAGTGTAATGTGAACAGACATCTTGCTGCTCAACTCCCTACATAGTACCCCTGCAACTTATGTCCCTGATAGTAGCCTCCTACATCAAAGTGGCAATGTGCCTTGTTTGGGGTAAAATTAGATTAAAAAAAATACATTTAAGTACAGTTCATGACAGGACAAGAATATACATAAATATCTTCTTGTTCCCTTGGTTACTTCGGATCAAACTGCAAGTCATTGTACTAACAATACTTATAATGAAACAAGCATCTGCAAGTTCCTGGCCACCAAGAATAGCACTTATTTGGGTTTTATTATACATTGGCCAATGAAGAAACATTCCTGGTCCATCTTTGGTCTTGATTTGATGGATCCTTGCAAAAGCTGCAAATAAAGGTTTGTCCAACTCGAAGTCTTGGTGGTATTTACAGCAACTTTATTTACAGAATGTTCCCCACATCAGAAAGCTGCAACGCTGGTCCTAGAATTTTACATTCAACATTTTCCCCTACTTGGAGCCATTACTGTCTGTGGACCATCTTTTCTCTGGCTACCGACTCGGTCTGCACTTTCTGACTCCCAACTCTTGACTTACTGATATGTGTCTTCCAAGACCTCTCCTAAGATCCATGTTATCTTAAGTGACCTCTACATCAGACCATGTCAAGCTCGAAACATTAGACCTATTTTTAAATCTATTATTTAGATCTATACATTAGACTCTAAAGGTCAGACCTATTTTTAAATTATTGTTTGTGTTCTAACATTCTTTTCTATTAAAACATCTTAATATAAATAATTTTATCTATAAATATTTATTTCGCTATGATAACATTCTTTCTGATATTCTGTTTTTATAAATATCATAATGATCATAATAATAATTGTTGACGAGCACATTTTCGGTGTTGCCCGGCTGATATCTAACAATTAATGTTATTGTTTTTTTCCTTTCCCTTTGCAAAACTCAAATATTATCTGCAAAGTCAAAAAACAAAAGCAACAATTTTCCTCTACAAAACAACCAAACCAAACACTATGGATAAATATTTGAAATTATAAACAACTTTTTCCAAAATTACTGGATTCCGCATTAAATAACCTGATAAATGGTTGGTATGCTGTAAAACAATCAAACCAAACACCATGAATAAATATTTGAACAAATTAAAGAACTTGAAGCTGTAACACAAAAAAGGAAGGAAGAAAAAAAAAGTTATAATAAAAAAAAGACAACGCAGTCAATAACACGCAATAACCGTCTCCAAGGATTTTTGTCACCATCCTTCCATGTTCTTCCTGTGGCCTCCTTTTATGCAGCTGAGTGGCGAGATTTTGCACATGAACTGCGAGACTTTCTGTCACTTTGTGGGACCGTCCAGTTATAAAAGCTGTGAGTGCCACCATCTTGATTTTTTTCTTTCCTTCCCCCGACAGTTCAACTACACATCTGCACACACACATTAATGATAAGCCACAATTTTCCTTAGAGAAACATAAGCAACTTTTTTTCTAAAATTACTGGATTCCGGATTAAATAATCTGAAAAACGATTGATATGCCGTAAAACAAAAACATCTAAATGGAACCAAACTAGGGAGGCTAAAAAGTTGCTTGCAGATATTTGCGTCTTTGTTCGTTTTCACTTATCTGACTGCTAATTTGACTATAGTGGATCCATATCTCATATAATGCATCCGAACCTCTCTGGACGGCCATTAAATTTGGAAGACACTGAGTCGGTCATAATAACAGCAGGGAACCTCGTATCTGTAGGACCATTACATGTTTTCGAATTAACAAATCGAATTCTGAGTGGTCAACCTCCAAACTAGTTTCCAAACTCTTTTCATATGGACACTTTTATTAATAGTACACACATAAAACTCTAGTCCTCTTCAAAGTAATCTCCTCTGGCTGCAATGCACTTGTTGTACCGCTCCAACAACTTCTGGAAAGCCCCATGGAAGTCGACTTGTGTGAGCATGTCAATGACCTTTGTCATAACCTCTTTTATCTCCTCAATTGTCTCTAAGGTTTTCCTTGAGTTTAGGGAATAATCAAAAGTCATAAGGGAGCAAAGTTTGGACTATAAGAAGGGTAGGGAACTGTCTTGATTCCCATCTTGATCAAATAGTCTGTGGCAAGGATGGAGCACCCTTGGGGCAAACTTTGCGCAAATCTTCAGCATCTTCAGTTCCTCGTGAATAATTGTGTGTACAGTTCCTAAAATGTGAACTTATTATCTCTATAGACTCACAACAGTCCTTATCCATGAAATTCTTTATTTGCCCAATCAACTCTGGTATTCTGACTTCCTTACTCCTCCCACACCTTTCATTATCCCTCACAGACTTTCTGCTTTCCTTGAATCTCTTATGCCACTCAAAAACTGATGCTCAATTCATGCAAGATGGTACAAAAACAGTCTGAAGCATTCCATACGTTTCTGTGGCATTTTTCCAAGTTTAAAACATAATTTTATTGCATATCTTTCTTCTAAAGTGTCCTCACGTCCAGATTGTGTTTTTCAAATTCACCAGCTTTGACAATCAGGCTTTAGTAGAATGTATTCCAATTCCTGCTGTAGCTTTTGATTTGAACCTGAAATCATAGAAATTGGGCAGTCATCCAATAAAATGTATAGCAGTAACATAGTGAATTTTCAAGAGTCCACAACAATTTTAAATACAAAAAGTCTAGAAACTTATTGAATGCACCTCACATTTCCAATTTCTTGTGTAATTTCTCTTCTTTTGGTCAAATATCTCACACTTGCAGCAAAAGCTTATTATTTGCGTTCATTTCAAACATTTAATCCACTAAATGTACAATCGTGTATTATTTTTTTATTGGAATTCTTTAAGATGAGTTATTTGTGTATTTATTTATTTATTTATTTGTTTTGTTTATTTGTTTGTTTGCTTGTTTATTTATTTATTTGTTTGCTTATTTGTTTATTTATTTATTTGTTTGTTTATTTATTTGTTATTTATTTGCGGATGGTATCTTCATCTTCATAGTTATTCTTTAAGATGAGTAATTTGTGTATTTATTTGTTTATTTCATTTTTTGTTTGTTTGTTTGCTTGTTTATTTATTTATTTCTTTGTTTGCTTAATTGTTTATTTGTTTGTTTATTTATTTGTTATTTATTTGCGGATGGTATCTTCATCTTCATAGTTATTCTTTAAGATGAGTAATTTGTGTATTTATTTGTTTATTTCATTTGTTTACTTGTTTGTTTGCTTGTTTATTTATTTATTTCTTTGTTTGCTTAATTGTTTATTTGTTTGTTTATTTATTACTTATTTATTTGCGGATGGTATCTTCATCTTCATAGTTATTCTTTAAGATGAGTAATTTGTGTATTTATTTATTTATTTGTTTGTTTGCTCATTTGTTTGTTTGTTTGTTTATTTGTTTGTTTGTTTATTTATTTGTTTATTTATTTGTTTGTTTATTTGTTCATTTATTTATTTTTTTATTTATTTATTTGTTTATTTATTTATTTGTTTATTTATTTATTTATTTATTTGTTTATTTATTTATTTGTTTGTTTATTTGTTTATTTATTTATTTGTTTATTTATTTATTTATTTATTTATTTGTTTGTTTGTTTATTTGTTTGTTTATTTATTTATTTGTTTGTTTGCTCATTTGTTTGTTTGTTTGTTTATTTATTTGTTTGTTTATTTGTTTGTTTGTTTATTTGTTTATTTATTTGTTTGTTTATTTGTTTATTTATTTGTTTGTTTATTTGTTTATTTGTTCATTTATTTATTTTTTTATTTATTTATTTATTTATTTATTTGTTTATTTATTTATTTATTTATTTATTTATTTGTTTATTTATTTATTTGTTTGTTTATTTGTTTATTTATTTGTTTGTTTATTTATTTGTTTGTTTATTTATTTGTTTGTTTGCTCATTTGTTTGTTTGTTTATTTATTTATTTATTTATTTGTTTGTTTATTTGTTCATTTATTTATTTATTTGTTTGTTTATTTGTTTATTTATTTATTTGTTTATTTATTTGTTTGTTTATTTATTTGTTTATTTATTTGTTTGTTTATTTGTTTATTTATTTATTTGTTTGTTTATTTATTTGTTTGTTTATTTGTTTGTTTATTTATTTATTTGTTTGTTTGCTCATTTGTTTATTTGTTTATTTATTTATTTATTTATTTATTTGTTTATTTATTTGTTTATTTATTTGTTTATTTATTTGTTGATTTGTTGATGGTATCCTCATCTTCATAGTTATTCTTTCACCATATTTTGGCCAACAACTCATCTTCTGTTCTTCTTCAGGTGAAACAACAACAACAATGAAGATGAGGATAACAGCCCGCAAATAAATAAATAAATAAATAAATAAATGAACAAATAAATAAATAAATAAATAAATAAATGAACAAATAAATAAATAAATAAATAAATAAATGAACAAATAAACAAACAAATAAATTAACAAATAAATAAATAAATAAATAAACAAATAAACAAATAAATAAATAAATAAATGAACAAATAAATAAATAAACAAATAAATAAATAAATAAATAAATAAATGAACAAATAAATAAATAAATAAATAAACAAATAAACAAATAAATAAATAAATAAATGAACAAATAAATAAATAAATAAACAAATAAATAAATAAATAAATAAATAAATAAACAAATAAATAAATAAACAAATAAATAAATAAACAAATAAATAAATAAACAAATAAATAAATAAACAAATAAATAAATAAACAAATAAACAAATAAATAAATAAATAAACAAATAAATAAATAAATAAATGAACAAATAAATAAATGAACAAATAAATAAATGAACAAATAAATAAATAAATAAATGAACAAATAAATAAATAAATAAATAAATAAACAAATAAACAAATAAATAAATAAATAAATGAACAAATAAATAAATAAATAAATAAATAAATGAACAAACAAATAAATGAATAAATAAATGAATAAATAAATAAATAAATAAATAAACAAATAAATAAATAAACAAATAAACAAATAAATAAATAAATAAATGAACAAATAAATAAATAAATAAATAAATAAATAAACAAATAAATAAATAAATAAATAAATAAATAAACAAATAAACAAATAAATAAATAAACAAATAAATAAATAAATAAATGAACAAATAAATAAATAAATAAATAAATGAACAAATAAATAAATAAATAAATAAATAAACAAATAAACAAATAAATAAATAAACAAATAAATAAATAAATAAACAAATAAACAAATAAATAAATAAATAAATGAACAAATAAATGAACAAATAAATAAATAAATGAACAAATAAATAAATAAATAAATAAATAAATGAACAAATAAATAAATAAATAAATGAACAAATAAATAAATAAATAAATAAATAAATGAACAAATAAATAAATAAATAAATAAATAAATAAACAAATAAATAAATAAATAAATAAATAAATGAACAAATAAATAAATAAATGAACAAATAAATAAATAAATAAATAAATAAATAAACAAATAAATAAATAAATAAATACACTTCGTGCATGTTTAGAATATTTGACTCCCCGGAAATGTCAGATACGTCCACTAATAATAATCATATCGTATGAATCCGACGAGTCTATTGTTGGCATTGGTTTCTCTGATATTTTTTATTAGTCAGAATTCTTTCTAGAAAGACATCAGGTTCTTACGGGATGAACTGCATGAAGGTTGCCAACATCCTAAATGAAAGTGATCACCGTCACCTCCCAGATAAGTCCACTAGTAAATTATGAATAAAAAAAACAAAAAAAACTGAAAATTAAAAAAAAAAAAGGAATCACGTTAATAAATACGTTTCTCTTTTTACAGATGAACCAAATTTCTGCCGGCGTTAAAGCATTGGCAAAAGTCCGACATGGTTGGCTGCATCGTGCAGACTTACTGATTCGAGCCTCACGGCATTATGAAGGAGCTGCTCAGATATTAATTCGACATGCTGTCATGACGGGAAGAAAAGTAAGAACCATTTAGCATTTCAAATGTTGTGTTTCACATTTAGATAAAACTAACAGGGCTACCCGGCGTTGCCTGAAGAAAAAATTTTAACATATTTCTATTAAAACTTCTGCCTACCTCTCTTTCCCCCTCCTCTATTCCAGTCCCTGTTTCTCCAAATCACTCTTCGTCCTCCACGCAGCCTCTCTAGCTGAACATACACGCACCAATACACATACAACTGCTCTTTATATAATAGATTAGAATTAGTCGGCATTTTCTTTCCAAGTTAGTGCATGATAACACTGAAAAACCGCCCCCTGACAAAACCTGGCCTGGTTGACGTTAACAGAACTTGTGACACAGTATTAGGCTGTTCTTGTTTCCCTGGTTACTTTGGAACAAACTGCAATAAAAATCATTGTACGAATAATACTTGCGATGAAACAAGCACCTGCCAACTCCTGGCCACCAATTACACATGCATATGCAAAGATGGGTACAGCGATCCTACGCCGAGTATCGGAAATTGCACAAGTAAGTAATTTTAACATGAGTGCATCTACAAGAGGCTAAGTAGTCGGGTTTTTACTTGTTTTTTTTTTTACATAGGAGTCACTACTTATCAATGTCTGGAGGCCACTCGAGGATAAGGGTTATTGCGTGTACAGTAATCAATGAGATAATATCGTAGTAATCGTTAGTAAATTGGATTACTTAAGGGGGCGGTTTATTAGGAACTTGTTTATGTTGGGCTTGAAGGGTACAGCGATCCTATGCCGAGCATCGGAAATCGCACAAGTAAGTAATTTATAAGAAATAAATAATCTATAAGAAGTTAAGTAGTCAGTTTCTCAGGCTTAAACTTTGTTGGTCATGTTTATTTATCTACTAGTAAGGCTCTCCGGCATTGGCCGGGGCACAAGTGTAACATATTTCTACTTCTCTCGTTCCCCCTCCTGTTTCCCTTTCCTCTCCCCAAACTCCTCATTCTTCTCTGCCATGTCTATTTCTCTTTAGTTAGACATACACACGCACATACACACAGAAAACTGGAATCCTAGGAAGATCTCTATCATTCCAATAATTATACGAGAAACTGAACTCATGAAAACGAATTTCAAAATCTACCTGGCAAATATACCCAGTGAACCAAGTGCAAGAGAGATTCAAGCAATTGCGCTTTAAGGAACGGTTAGAATCATATAAAGATCTCTCAGTTGGAATATATGAGATAGCGGGCGAATGTCTGGCATTTTGGAGGATGCCCCATCCCCAGCTTGAAAAAAAATGATAAGAAAATTGAAAAAAAAACCATAAATAACATAGTAGTCGGTATATTTTTTCCAAATCAGTACATATGTATGAAATGTATATGTATGTATGTATGTATGTATGTATGTATGTATGTATGTATGTATATGTGTGTATATCTGTATAATATATGCATAAAAAATATATATAAAAAATAATTATGAGTTTGGTTGGGCTTAAAAACCACTTTTGAGCAGCTCACCGCTAGCAGTATCAGAATTTTTGTAGGAATTTTTGACACCCCTAACACGAAACTGCGAATACAATATAAAAATCTCGTAATTTCTCTGTTAAAAGTGGGTTATTTATTTTCTTTATGGATTATACTTCCAAAATAAACTATTACAGTTGTTTTAAAAGTAATAAAAATATTTTTATTTTTTTTTTAAAACAGTAATGAATTTTCCGAACTCAATATTTTTCAATTTTTAAACTCAATATTTTTAAATTTTTAAATTTTAAAAATCTATCAAAATTTTTCTATTGATTCTATTTTTACGATATTTTCAGGGTCAATGTGAAATTTTATGTTCTTTCCAATAAACCGAATATAATATTTTAGACAAACGTTTTTTTTAAATTCACGCCCCCCCATTTTCACGCCCCCCCATTTTCACGCCCCCCCCCATTTTGAAATGTCTATTAAAAAGTAAATAATTAATTTATGTTTAATAGGTTTATATATCACAAATTGAAGAGAAAAGGTCAATAAATAATATATTCAAATTTAAAACAAAAAAAAAAATCAGTTTTTTAGAAATTTACCTGTAAAGTCCGAAGTTTAAAACCTTATTTTATAAGAACACATTTTTTCTTTTTGTCTTTTTTTTTTTTTTTAATGAAACCTTGGTCCTTGCTCCTTTAATTGAAAAAAAAATTAGGGCTTGAATTACATTTTTCGAGGAGTTATAAGCTTAGAAAGATAGGGGGTCGAATAATTTACGCCTCTCATTTTGAAATGTCTATTAAAAAGTAAATAATTAATTTATGTTTAATAGGTTTATATATCACAAATTGAAGAGAAAAGGTCAATAAATAATATATTCAAATTTAAAACAAAAAAAAAAATCAGTTTTTTAGAAATTTACCTGTAAAGTCCGAAGTTTAAAACCTTTTTAAAAAAAAAAAAACACATTGTTTTTTTTTTTTTTTTTTTTTAAATAAAACCTTGGTCCTTACTCCTTTAATTGAAAAAAGAAATTAGGGCTTGAATTACATTTTTCGAGGAGTTATAAGCTTGGAAAGATGGGGTGGAATTATTCACTATTTTCACGAAATTTCTGACACTGCTAGCTCACCGCTGAGTTGTATGCATGCCTTGATTTTCTAATGTTATATTATGTAATGGCAATATTCAAGAACAAATCTGCTGCCATCATATATATATATATATATATATATATATATATATATATATATATACTAGTAAAAGTACCCGTCGTTGACTGGGTTCAAAAACACCCTACAGAAAATGGACTTTGATTTATTAAAGTATGATAGGTTATGAAAAGGAAGGGTTATAAAGAGTATCAAAACCAAAGCAAAATATGATGAAAGTAAAAATAAAATAGATAAACCCCATAATTTATTATACCATACCTGTTCACACTGAAACACTTATCACAATATTCTGTGGATCTATATTAAAGAACCTTGTTAAACTTTGTGACATATTTCCATTCTATGGAGGTCAGGCGCGAACGAACACCCCATAATTTTATTATACCATATTTCTTCAAACTGAAACATAATTATCAAAGTATACTTACGCAGATAGATATGAAAAGTCTTTATTAAAGTTTGTGCCTATTTCCATTCTATGGAGGCCAGGTGCGAACACAGACCCCACAATTTTATTATACCATCCCTATTTAAGTTAAAACATACTTATCAAAGTATTCTTACGTACATCTATATCAAAAACACTTGTAAACGTTTTTTTTTTAATTTTTAAA
Source organism: Euprymna scolopes (assembly GCF_053919585.1). Lineage (NCBI taxonomy): Eukaryota > Metazoa > Mollusca > Cephalopoda > Sepiida > Sepiolidae > Euprymna > Euprymna scolopes. The sequence continues at coordinate 27,704,746 of NC_136516.1, read as the reverse complement.
TTTTTTATTTCTATACTTTGTGGACCAGGCGCGAACGCAGACCCCACAATTTTAATGAACCACCATTCTGCAGGATCAAATATATCCATTCCTGTGGCTCGATACATCTTCTATCATTATATGTAATCAGTTTTTTAAAATAGTCAACCATATAGGAGCCTATTCGTGACCACACACACACACCCACACATTCAGCTTTATATTATATATATATATATAATATTTGCATGACAAATAATTATGTTTCTTTTTAATCTTTTCAGTTTGTGACGTTTAAGAATTGCCCATTACCAGATTATGAGCATTGGATAAAAGCCGAATGTCCTGCTCGCTTGGACCTGAGTGGGGGTTGGTCAGACACGCCTCCCATAACCTATGAACACGGCGGAGCTGTTACAGGTGTGTCAATTACTATCAACGGAAAAGTAAGCAAACATTTCTATCCAATAAGTCACGGAATAAACGTTATGTCGACATCCCTTCTTTCGTATGACGTTCAGGCGACTACATTGTCCGAAATCTACACAAATGATTTGTTTATAATGGTGAAATCTTTTTGTGTAGAACCATCCACACTTTTTGGCGCCACTGCTAAATTCAGTCGGTGCACATGATTGCCACAAGACAAAGCAGATTTCAGGTTTTTACATCAGTTTTCCTTTTCCTAAATGCACGTTTTAACGAAGACTGACAATGCATCTTTCCCACGTCCCCAGATATCAACCTGGAAATTTCTACATCCCAGAACAATATATACGTTATCCTACATGTAGCGCCTGGTGTTCCCAAATGGTCACTCATCTGGTATTGACCAGACTCAACGTTACTTATGTTGTATCAGCAGAACAAAGGTATAAGAAATGGGGTTGATGGAAAGATAATGAAGAAGAAGGCATTCACTAAGACACACAAAAGAAAGCTGAAATAGGATTGTTAATCAAGCTGTGGCAATAATAGGGACAAAAGATTGGACAATAGAGGTTATATATTTAGGATTCATTTACGGACAATTTTAGGAGTGGCAGTAAGTTTTGCAACAGTCAGGAACAATTAATGGACAGTATTGAGTTTGCGACAGTTGTTGACAATTTACAGTTTGGGTGAGTAGAAAGAAAGTAATGGCTCAGGGCAGATTGGGAAAAGTTGACGGCAACTGACGAACAGGGCCTCGACAGTGCTTCAAGGGTCATTTTCCGTGATGGTGTCATGCACGCAATCAGATTTACAGAATTGAATTTGTGCTTGGAGCTGTTTTTAATTGTTTTAGTTGTGAACCTGTGCACCCCCCACCCTCTCCTCAGAAGCTGCCAACGTGAAAGACAATGCCATGGCCAGAAGAAAAGATGAAAGAGACTAAATGCACGGCACACAGCGTTCACGTTGGTGATTGTTGTTGAGCAATGTAACACATGGTTGCATGTAAACTCTGGAATGTGTTAGTTGGTATAACAAGGAAATTTCCATTCATAAACAAAGGTTAGAAATTTTAGCGCTCAATGGAGTGATGTAATGAAATGAGCAGTGACGCACAGGGTAGTCTTTAGTCTGTCGATCAGTATGGTTCGAAAAATGAAATGTAGATGCTATTGACAGGACCTTAACAACACAACTCGTGCTAGCTGACTAGGCTGTTTGAAGATACTGGTTTCCTGACCTAAAATGCACCAAACATTGATGTTATTGTTTTTCTCCTTTCCCCTTGCAAAACTCAGTCATGTTCTGCAAAGCCAGTTTTTTTCTACAAAACAACCAAACCAAAAACAATGAATAAATATTTGAAAATATAAACAATTTAAAGCATAAAAACTTTTTTTCCCAAAATTATTGGATTTGATGTCTAAAAAAAAACGTGCGGCAAAAAGTTATACTTATGTAGCTTTTTTGCTTTGGTCTGTTGAATGGGACGGGTATGTCTTCAGAGATCTTTTTCCTTTTCTATGGGGGCTGGAGGAATACTAAGATGGCATGTGAAGATATTAAGAGAGATTTCAATAAAAAGTAAAAATAATGATGATTGTTGAGAATTTAAGTAAATTAGTTGTCGTATCCAGCATTCAATATATCACAACTGTCTTTAAAAAAAATACTAAATCTTTTCCATTTTTTTTTTTTTTATCAGAAACCAGTTGGAGCAAAAGTTAAAAGAATTCAAAAGTGAGTTTTTCTTAACATTTTCATTTGGTTCTTTAATGCATTTTAATGCTAAATTCAATAGATTTTAATAGCCAATGTAATTTTAATGGTCAATTTGATACATTTTAATGATAAATTCAATACTTTTTGGATAACCAATTCAATAGATTTTAATGGTCAATTCAATAGATTTTAATGGTCAATTCAATACTTTTAATGGTTAATTCAATACATTTTAGGGGTACCTTGCACCTTTATGACATTCTTCTAACAACGTTTTTAAATCTGATTTTTTATATTTCTTTCTTTTTTCAGTCCTGCGATTGTTATAGTAACTGGTTCCACTCGGCTGGTCATTCAGAACTTATCAGACATGGAAGATTACAATAATCCATACTCGTCAGGTAGAAATAAGTACTTTTTTTTTATTATACTCCTGCTAATGACTTGTAAATAATACTAAATAATACTCACGCAGTTCTAATATCTTCTTTAATGGCAACGCACATAGTCATAAAAATTCTTCAGATGTCATGATTAGTGTTGAGACAATTATTCAAAATCAAAATTGGGATGTGTAAAAATTAGAACTTTTGCAGATATCTGAATCAGAATTGGAAAGATTTGAGCCTAATTTATAATTCCAAAAAGATTTGAGCCTAATTTATAATTCCAAAAAGATTTGAGCCTAATTTATAATTCCAAAAAGATTTGAGCCTAATTTATAATTCCAAAAAGATTTGAGCCTAATTTATAATTCCAAAAAGATTTGAGCCTAATTTATAATTCCAAAAAGATTTGAGCCTAATTTATAATTCCAAAAAGATTTGAGCCTAATTTATAATTCCAAAAAGATTTGAGCCTAATTTATAATTCCAAAAAGATTTGAGCCTAATTTATAATTCCAAAATTAATTCTTTTAATTTCTAAAAATTTCTGTTTTCTGAATCAGAATATATCCATATAACACATATTGGCTAGTTTTTGGGTTTTTTTTTTTTAGCTCTTTACATGAAGTAGCTTCATGCCTTGTCTGAAGCGATTTCCATAAAAAAAAGAAATGGTTTTATTTTTATTACTAAAAATTAAAAGAAAAAGGCAGAGGGAATGGGGGCGAAATAAATTTGAACATAAAAAGACTTGTAAATAAGAATGAATGTCTAATAATTCATCATTTTTTTTTCTTTCCACAGGAGCGTTAGTGAAAGCTGCATGTATTTGTACAGAGATAATCAGTCTATCTTCGTCCATGTCACTGCAAGAACAGTTAATGTCCAAATATCAAGGCGGATTTGAGATTCATACTTGGACTGACCTTCCACAAGGATCAGGTATTTTACCGGGAACCCCATTTTGCCAAATATATCATTCCAAATTATAACTAACGGGTGGAACGATAAAATTGTCGCCCTAAAGAAAATGATACTACAGTTTTATTTTAAAACTTTTATTGAAAAAATCAATTCAAGGAACTTGATTATGTAGTAGAGTTGACATCTATTCAATGTAGCTGCCTTCAGCCTCAACACCAATTCGATATGGGTCCGGTACTGGGAGCATGCCTTTCTTACAAGCGCTGGAACTCTATGAATACTCAGCGGATGGCAGCAATCAGGCTGGCTTTGGTGTTGTGGGAGGTCATGTTGGTGATGTTCTCAACGTATGATCAAACGAAGTAGTCTAGCGGGTTCAGAGTGGCGAGAAGAAGGGAAGCGAGAGAGAAGGGTACAAAGTTGTAACACTCTTTCTGAAGCCAAGTTTGGGTTTCTTTGGACTTGTGAGTCGGCACCAAGAAACTATTAGAGTAGAAGGTTTTCTGGCATCTACGAACTTCAACAGATAGGGGGTGGAATTTTGCCGCTTGTTGGGTTAGTCGGGAGTATGTAGGTCGAGGGGCACAAGTGTTGAAGTCATCAGAGCATAATCCATAAAAGTACTTGTAAAATGGACACAGGAATGCAACATTGCGGTGATGGGACAGAAGTTGAAGTTTGGTTGACAGTACGGAACCTATTAGATTTATCATTAGAAGATGGCTCAAGTATAAAATATAGTGATCCTCTACCAAAAATGTTTGGAAGTGAAATCTAGTCAGTAAGAGTTGAGGACGTGTGATACTATGAGCGCATCAACCCAGAGTGTTAGGAAGTGATTTATAAAAAAGAGGAAATAAAATAAGAACAAAAGTATAAGAAGTGAGATTAGTCAAAAGACAATTGTTGAATATCCGTGTGTGCTGAGAAATCATTTTCGAATATACCAAAAAGTCATTTGAATAAAAATTATGCACCTGACATATTAATACCTAGAATGTGTGTACCGAAAATCGTTTTCACATAATAAGCTCACACTTATAGAAAAATAATAATTATCAAATGTACCAAAAATTCATTTGAATAAAAATTCTAAACATAGCACCTGTGTGTAAAAGTCACAAGCTTGGAGAAAGAAAAGTTAAAAGTATGATGTTTGAAAGGTCATTCTCGGCCAAAGGTTATTCAGGTGTAATCAAAGTAAAGTCAATCCAGTCCATCATGAGGACCAAATAAAATGTCTTTGGGGTGTAGTTACAGTGACAATACCATCCCAAAAGGAGCCTATCAGGTGGTCACAAATGCTTATTTAGTAAAAACTAAAACCGTTGGTTGACGATTGGGTTGAGAAGACTCAACCCAATCGTCAACCCTAACCCTAACCCTAACTCAACCAATCGAATTTCCATGTATGCATCTCTCTCCTAACAATCAACCATCCATAACCGTCATTGCGCATAAAGACATTGTTATATTTTTATATATCAACATCTGGGCTGGTGCATCTGCTACTAGTCTCTCGCTCCTTGACAAGGTTCAAAAGAGAGTCGCAAATCTGATAGGCCCTGAACTGGCATCTAAGCTTCAGCCTCTGTCCCATCGACGAAATGTTGCATCCCTCTGCCTGTTCTACAAGTATTTTAGTGGTGAATGCTCTGATGAACTGCAATCACTTGTGCCCCCACGACACGAGCACCCTCGACAAACCCGACAGGCTACTAGATCCCACCCCCACACTGTAGAGGTCCCTAGATGTAAAAGATCTTTTTACTCCAATAGTTTCTTCCCCAGAACCGCAAGATTCTGGAATTCCATTCCAGGTCCCTGCTTCCCCAACAGTACTGACGTGCAGAAGTTCAAGTGTAACGTGAACCGACACCTTGCTGCCCAAATCCCTACATAGTACCCCAGTAGTTGTTGCCCCTGATAGTAGCCCCCTACACCAAAGTGGCAATTTGCCTTGTTTGGGGTGAAAATGTAATAAAAAAAAAAAAAAAAAAAAAATGTCACCGTTCTTTTAAACACAACAGAAATGCAATACAATTGGGGAAAGTGACTCACTGTGTACAAAGGCAATCAGAAATAGGATAGGTAGTCAGGTGTAGCAGTAATTAAGACAAAAGACCGGACATAGGATTTCCAATTTTGAGTCCATAAATTTAGGAGTCGGGACTAGTTTTAGGATATTTTTCACTTGGGACAGTTGATAATAGTTTGCGGCTTAGAGTAAATCAAACAGCATTTGCAGATCCAAATTGGACTGATTTCAGACAACTGACAATGTTGGCCCCAACAGACAACTAAGATATGAACGTTAGCGTTTGGAGGGTCGTTTTTCACAATGGTATCGTACACAAACATCAAGAGTAAAATGGATACAGAGTTTGTGTTTCCTCTTGCATTGTTTATTTTTTTACTTGTAAGCCTGTATTTGCCACCTCGGCAATCGACAATGTGAAAGACAATGGTACGGCCAAAACGAGAAAATGAAAATGAAGGAGAATAAAACATGAGTACATGATACACAGCCTGTGGGGGTGGGGTGGGTGGGTCGACGATTGTAAAGAAGGGGACGCACATGGTTTTGCATATGCATTGCATGGGGAGAAATCTTATGAAAACGATCCGATGTGTAATGCAGGTCTAAAAGTCAGGTTTAGACCTGATGACTGGAAAGGAAGATTAAATCTAGCCAATCTAGAACAGGAGACCCTGTTGATTTGGTCACATTGAACGAATAATGAGAGTGTTTGTGTTAGTAGAACAGTTGATGTAGCAAGATCAGTTGGCGGTGGTGGGCGGATAAGGAAGTATTTTGAGAGAGAAAGGGATAAATAAAGACTAGGCCAGAGATAGGATTTTTAAAAGATGTCCAACATAAAATGGATATTGAATTAAATAAGATAATGATGATGTAGTAGCAGTAGTCATAGTAGTAGTAACAATAGTAGCAGTAGTCATGGTAGTAATCATAGCAGTAATAGTCGTAGTCATCATTTTGCTACTGCAATTTGTTAAACCTTTCAATATGGTTGCTAATGTGTGCACACACCACATTGGAAAGCAGGAGGACTGGCTTGACTTTCCATCTATTTACAGCATCTCGATAGTCTCAAATGATCACTCATCTGATACTGGCCAGGCTCAGTGTTGCTTAACTGTGGTCATCTGATGAGAATTGGTGCAGCAACGTGATTGTGCAGTAGAAGTACTAGTAGTAGTCCTCTTCGGCGTGCCCAGGGTGGCCAAAAGATGAGGTATAAGGACAACATACAAGTAAATTTAAAGCGGTTTCACATGGACCTTGAGGCATGGGAGGAAGTGGCTGGGAGCAGGTTGGCATGGAGAAGCACTGTCCACGAAGGTGCTGCGCTTTATAGCAGTGACCTAAATCAAGCTGCTGAGGATAAACGCAAGCACAGAAAGGACAGATTATCAACCAGACACACCCAACCCCACCCCACCACCACTACCTTTATCTGCCCAAATTGCACAAGAAAAATTGGGTCTAGGATTGGGCTCTATGCTCACCTGAGGACCCACAGAAGCTACAACAGAGGACAGTCTTACTCGGACACGAGTGACTGCCGATGATGAGTAGTAGTAGAAGTACTAGTAGTAGTAGTAGTAGTAGTAACAATTTTAAAAATCTACAAAAATAATCGTTTCCAAATAATTTTGATTTTTTTCATGATGACGTTCTTGTTTCTTTTATGTTTTAGGCTTAGGCACAAGCAGTATTTTAGCTGGCGCAGTGATAGCTGCTCTTTGCGCTGCCTCCGGAAAAACAGTCGACTCAAGAAGCTTGATTCATTTGGTAAATATAATAATTTTATTCGATCATATTTTCCTTTTTTATTTTCTTTTATCTACTATTATACCAAAGCTGATTTAATGTTTGTTTCTGTTGTTGTTTAAATGTTGAGAGAAAAACGAGACGGCTTAAAAACATTGAAATTAAATATATATTAACGGAAAATACGGAAACATATATTGGTTGAGTGAGACTCCACTCAACTGGAAAGACAAAGTAAGGTTACAACCCACTCTCTCTGAGTCTCAGATCCAGATTGCTCGATAGCAGAAACTGGTTACTGGAAGTGATATTAGGAATAGTCTACCATCAGAATCTGTAGGGGTGCCACCTCAACAGTTTCCCTTTTTTTTTTGTTTTACTATATGCTTTAAGGTGCTTGTTCATTATAAGTGGTATTCAAAAAATTGCATTTTAAGTAAAAACACTATTATGTAATTATGTTCATATTGAAATTATTATTACGTAATTACACGTCATGTTGAAATTAGTAAAAAATTCCAAAGATTACAAAAAATCATTGAGTATAAAAATAATTACAAGAAAAAGTAAAACTATCGAATAATACAGTTGTAGCAGTTCAGTCTCATACCGTAACCTAACGCTGATGCTGAGAACAGCAGCAGCCACATAAAGATATGCAAATGACCAAGCTGTTGCGAGCCTGTCTCTGCTTTATCATTATTTTCATGGCAAGTGCTCGTTCGAGCTCCAATCTCTGGTCCCCCCTCGCCAATTTTTCATGAAAAACACTCGTCTAGCTGAAACCACTGTCAATAATTTTCCCCATTCTTTATCTGTGCTTAAATCAAAACATAGATTCCATGAACAAAGCTTCTTTCTTTGGAACTCTCTCCTGTATGCCTGTTTCTCACCTGACTACAACTTGGATGTCTTCAAGTCCAACATAAACAAATTCCTGATGAATCACTCCCTTAAGTAAGACACTTATCAAATCTCCAATACTAATGATTTCTACAAGAGACGAATATTGGCCGAAGAGAGCTTGATAAGGATATCCTAAACAGTCCTAACTATCGGGCTTGAAACCGACAGTACCAATAATTTGTCTCAACAACTTTCTGTACACAAAATATAAATACGCTCTTACATTTCGGATTTTCCTTTTAATTGAGCACTCTGCTGGATTTCTTTTTCCAAAAAAACTAATCATATATATATATATATATATATATATATATATATATATATATATATGATTAGTTAGTATATATATATATATATATATATATATATATATATATATATATGTATATTATACTGTCCTACAGTCCACACCACTGAACCGATCATAACCAAACCTGACATGATAATGGTCTTCAACCTAGGGATGGCACACACTATTTTTCAAGGTCAAAGTCAAATGTGAAGGTCAGACAGTAATTCTAAAGGAGAAACTCCTTTAAATTATGTTAGTTAAATGAAAAACAATGTTGTATCGGATAAAAACAACAAGCGTCATATTTCAAACGTCGAACAGGTTTTAGGATAGTGAGAATATCAAGTAAAACCAATATTTATGGTAACTTTTGCTCATATTTTTTTATTTAATATTACATTTTTTTATGCAAATAGATTACAAATGAGAAAATAAACCAAATTTAGTTCGTCTTTTAGTCCTCACACTCCATGAGTGAGGTTTCTGACAAAGGGGAAAAAATTTGGACTTTCTAGGTCAAAATCTATCAACACTTATTAACGTTTGACCTTGAAATAGTATTTTCTTGCTTTTTTTTTAGCTTCTTACATCAAGTGGCTTCATGCCTTGTCTGGAGCGATTTCTTTAAAAAGAAATTGCTTGTTACTATTTTCTCAACTGTAATTTCTTTAAAATATTAAAATATTGCTGATTATGTTTACCCCCTTTCCCTTGCTAGGATGATGCAATAATTTTCTTTCAATGAGAGATAGAACTTATTCAACAACAAATAATAGTTAATTAATAAAATGTTCTTTTTCAGAGACAGTATGCAAACTATCAACCTAGTTTCAACCTGTCCCATCGCTGCAGTGTTTTATTCTTGTGCCTATTTTACAAGTATGTTAATGGAGTGTGCTTTTATGAACTCATAGCAATTGTGTCCCCTTGACTTATATACCTCCCAGACTAACCATATAAGCAGCAACATCTCATCCCTTCACTGAGAGGTTTATAGATGCCAGAAAACCTTCTACTCTAATAGTTTCTTCCCTCAAACTGCAAGACTTTGAAATTCCCTCCCTGTTTCCTGCTTCCTTGACGGTACTGATTTGCAGAAGTTTAAATGTAATGCTAACAAATATTTTGTTTCTCAACTCCTTACATAGTGGTCTGGTGCTTGTTAAGTGCAGTCAAAAAATCGATTTTTAAAAATATGTTGTTTTAAACAAAAACAATATTATGTATTTAATTGTCATGTTGAAAATAGTAATATATCCAAAAATTACAAAAAAATCGAGTAGAAATTTATTTATAGTTAAAAGTAATTTTTATAGAAAATTGGGTAAAATTGCGTTTTTCTTAGACGGTATAAAGTAAATGGTAGGAGTCTAAACAAAGGGGACATAACTCTGAAAGGAATATCTTAGATTACTGATATCATGGTTGCAATATTTGTTGTCTATATTGATAGACTTTTTTTTTTTTTTTACTAAAAGCAGTTCTACTCGATGAATTTTCGTGATTTTTGGATATATTACTATTCGACATGACATTAAGTACGTAATATTGTTTTTTGTTTAAAATGATATAGTTAAAAAATTGATTTGTTGACTGTAGTTTAACAAGCACCTAGTGGCCCTGTAGATATTGTCTCAAATAGAAACCCCTTACATGCAAATGGCAATGTGCCTTGTTTGGGAGTAAAGAAAAGTTTTAAAAAAACCTCATAATTTTCTTCTCATTTTTTTTTTTTTGTCATTCAGGTGCTCTATCTGGAGCAGCTTTTAACGACTGGTGGTGGTTGGCAAGATCAAGTAGCTGGACTTCTCGGCGGAGTAACAACCGGTATGTCCGAGGCTCGTATCCCTTTGTTCATTGATTTGAAGCAACATCCTGTGAGTTCAGAAATTATCGAAGAGTTTAATAAGCACCTGCTTCTAATCTACACTGGAAAGACACGACTGGCCCGGAATTTGCTTCAGGTAAGTTTTTTTTTTATATATAAAATACATTCGCATATATCGGATACGTTTGTGTAGAAAAATTTTTTTTTTTTATCCTCATCATCATGGCTGTCACTCGAATCAAATGTACGGGTTTATGAGGACTTCATTCATGCGTTTTCATATGAGATGATAGTCTATTTCGACATCCACACATTCTATCACGATTCTGGCATGCATTATCGTTTGGCAATTATGTTAGATAGTGAAAGTGGGACTGAGAGAAAGGTGCCCAAAAAAGGAAGGAGGGGAGCCTAAAAGCAGAAGTCGGAAATCCTATAACTTCCGTCCAAAAAAACAGTGTCTTCCTTTTGGACTACGATAACTGAGCAGAGCAGATGCGAAACATCGTCACAGCAGAAGTAGTGGGTGGAAACAGCGTGCACAGATGGTTAAAAGTCAGCCTCTCTGATTTTAATTTATTTCTTCTGAATCTCCGCAAAAAATAAACAGCAAATTATTACAGTGGGTTAAATTGCTCTGTCACCGTTTGGAAAATCAGCCCAAAACATTTGCCAACAATTTCTGGAGCAAACTGCTTCAATATAACAGGGGAATACTCCGAATACTCGAGGAGGGGGGGTGTGAAAAAAAGAATTCCCAATTCTACTCCCCCCCCTCACCCGGCTCTCCCTTTCACGTATGCATTTGTTTTATACCCTTGTATAAATAAATAATTTGTTTTGTTTTGTACTTGGACATGGTAGGGTTTAAGAGAGGAATTGCCACTTTGCATGATGTTGGAGTTAAGGAAAAGGTTTTTTATGGGGCTTACCACTTGAACTTAGGGTTAGTGATAAGATTATTAATCCTCCCCCCTCTTTCAGTCTCAAAAAGTGGATAACATTTGTCTTCCACAAAAATATTTTTCATTAACTCCCACAAAAGTTAGTCTGGTCCACAAAAGAGGGGTGGGGTATCATTTTATATTAAATTTTTAACATGGAGGTGGGTAAATAAAAGTAATCATGTCTGCGTGTGTGCAGATGGTTTCTGCCAAACTCCTCTCTGAATTTTGGTCTACAGACATGAAACTTCATATATACAGAATTTGTACATGTAAAACAATTTTGATTTGATATTTAGCTGGTAAAAATAGCTGCTAACGGGTCAAAATTGAAAAAAAGAACACATTGAACTTGGCAAGAAATGTTGATTAAAACCTGTTACACCTATGCATGCACAAATATACAGCATTTAAACCACATTATTTTGCAGTTTTTGTATATGTATGGATTTAGGTCATATGGTAACAGATAAAGCTGGAGAACTAAATGTTTTGGTTTCGATTTTAGCTGATGGCACCCAAGTCATTTTTTTTTTTTACTTTTGAAATCACTAGTATATGTTAGGTACAACATAATAATCAATAGAAAATTGACTCCATAGCAAAAACACAAATAAATTAAAATATCATATTTTATGACCAGGCAACATCGGGTGGTCTGCTAATAAATAAATAAATAAATAAATATATATATATATATATATATATATATATATATATATATATATATAAACTACTTCATTTATTCACATAAATTTAATATACGAAAGTATAAATTTATGCGTAAAGTTAAAGTATTTACTTCAAAAGTGCTCAATACGTAGGTAGAGCTAGTTAGTAATTTATAAAATATATATGGCGATTAAGCTACACTGAATATTCTGCGTTTCATCCAACTATAGGATTCGTCAGGCTTATGCGCCTGTTAGGGTCCCAACTATGGGTTAAATAGAAACCAACTTAAAAAAAATATATATATATATATATATATTCTATTCAAAAATTTTTCTTCAAAATCACTGGATTCAGTGCATAAGCCTGACGAATCCTATAGTTGGATGAAACGCAGAATATTCAGTGTAGCTTAATCGCCATATATATTTTATAAATTACTATATATATATATATATATATATATATATATATATAGTCATCCACATACAGGAATGTTTCGTTGTATCACAACTTATCAGTGGTCCTGGATATGACCTTAAACTATATCCGATGGTGAGGCCTCAACTTGTGGGCTTTGGGGAGTGTGGAGCCACCCCTTAATTGCCATTGCTCCCAGGTCCACTCTAACCCAGAGTGGTAGTACTTGTTAGGGTCCCAACTATGGGTTAAATAGAAACCGACTTAAAAAAAATATATATATATATTCTATTCAAGAATTTTTCTTCAAAATCACTGGATTCAGCAATAACCTGAAAAGGGTTGATATGCCGTAAAACAAAACCAACCAATAACTCATCAGTGTGGCTAGGCAAGCACCTTTCCACTAGCCGTGAATCAGACCTACAACCGTCGAGTTGACAATTGGCAGCTCTACCCACAGGACCACAAATTGGTGCCCACAAATGTCCCTCATCAAGTACCTATTAAATAAGCACTTTCTCATCACTTCACAGTGCTCAAACTGCTAGTTTGTTTACAAACAAATGGACAATGAACTTTGCTTAATAGCCAAATGAAGCATCGGGTGAAAATACATTTGTGACAGTGCTCAACCCAAAGGGCTTAATAGTCATCCACATACAGTACTGTTTCGTTGTATCACAACTCATTAGACCGGTTAGACTAGCACTTTCCTCTGTAAATCGAACCTACAACCATTGAGTTATTTAAGCAGAGATTATTAAATATAATGGAGATACTTTGCTTTCTTTTTTATTTTTTCGATTTTTCCTATAATCTTTTTTATATCAAAATCAAAAATATCAATGGAAGTTCCATAGTTATCACGCGTGCTTTTGATTCGACTGCAAATCATCTTCAGGTGGAATGCATGGAATTCATGGAGGTGAAAGTGAATAGGAGCGAAAATGCAAAAAAGAAAAATGAAACGTAAAAACACAATAAATTGTATCGAGTGATGGGAGATTAAAAGTTTATAAAAAGTCGATCAAAAACTAAGTTGATTAAAAATCTGAGTTTTAAAATCAACGAGTCCATGGGCCAATATTAGCAAAGTGCATCGTTTATGCGCTACACCAGAAATTTTAATACATTGTTGCTTTTCTCGAATGCGATGTTATTAATAGTAAGGTATTGAGTTCTAATGCTTCGAGAATTTTATACTTTTTTATTGTGTTGTACAATTTTTGTATTATTTTATACTTTTTTATTGTGTTGTACAATTTTTGTATTATTTTATACTTTTTTATTGTGTTGTACAATTTTTGTATTATTTTATACTTTTTTATTGTGTTGTACAATTTTTGTATTATTTTATACTTTTTTATTGTGTTGTACAATTTTTGTATTATTTTATACTTTTTTATTGTGTTGTACAATTTTTGTATTATTTTATACTTTTTTATTGTGTTGTACAATTTTTGTATTATTTTATACTTTTTTATTGTGTTGTACAATTTTTGTATTATTTTATACTTTTTTATTGTGTTGTACAATTTTTGTATTATTTTATACTTTTTTATTGTGTTGTACAATTTTTGTATTATTTTATACTTTTTTATTGTGTTGTACAATTTTTGTATTATTTTATACTTTTTTATTGTGTTGTACAATTTTTGTATTATTTTATACTTTTTTATTGTGTTGTACAATTTTTGTATTATTTTATACTTTTTTATTGTGTTGTACAATTTTTGTATTATTTTATACTTTTTTATTGTGTTGTACAATTTTTGTATTATTTTATACTTTTTTATTGTGTTGTACAATTTTTGTATTATCAACAAGGATTTGTCTAAGATTGGAGGGAGGACCTTCCAGAGGTTGAAACCCAATTACAGGAGACGAAACCGGACTTACTCTTTCTAAGCGAAACTGGCATAGGGCCGACCACTTCCCTAGATGAGTTCATAATAAAAGGATACTCTAACATCTAAATTTGACCCCCAAGATCACCATGGACATAGAATATGTGCCTACATTAAAGATGGCTTCCCGTGTGGTAGAGATATCTCCAAAGAAGACCCTAATTTACCTTATATGTGCTTCCGGGTTGCATTTGCTTACACCACCACATTCATATTTGTTCTCTATCGCCCCCACAACAGCGGGGTTACTGTCCTTAAGAGTATATCTGAGAAAATTGACCTCATCCTGTCTGCTCATCCTTCGGCTACCATTCACATTGGCGGTAACTACAATGTCCATAATGTGGAATGGCTGACTCACTCAAATAAGACAGATGATGAGGGGAGGTTCTGTCATGATTTTGCCATTGCCTATGACTTCACTCAGATTGTTCACGAACCCACCTATGTGCCCGATACTAATGGTCAGTATGCAAGCTTTCTAGACCTTTTTCTCACAATTCCCCTGAGCTATGTTCATGTTCCGTTCTATCTCCACTGGATCCTCCGATCACACAGTTGTATTAGTTAAGATAAAAATAAAATACAATAAGTCTTCAGATATACCTCTCCACCGTACTGTATATCGATACATTATGGCTGACTGGGATAGCTTCCGTACATTCATATCTGATCTACCTCTGCATTCCATGTTTAAAAAGGATGTATCCTCTATAGTATCAGACCTGACCGAATGGTTAATTGTAGGCATAGACCGATTCATACCATCCAAAAAATTCCAACAAAAACCTAACAGCCAGCCATGGTTCTCCCCAGAATGTGCTGCTGCCATTGCGCACAGAAATCACTTTTTCCATAGCTACCAACGTAATAGATGTACTGAGACTAAAGCTGCCTTCAGGACTGCCAGCAGAATTAGTTGCAAAGTTCTTGGCAAAGAGTTTGGCTTTGTCTGATGCTGACGAGATTAACTCAGGTCCATTGATGATAGTTGGGATAGAGCACACCACGTTTCTGTTCAGGATTCTGTTTGCTATTTTCCAAAACTGGTGGGAACCAAGCTACTGCTCAGCTACTTTGGACTTGACAGACTGAGCATATAACTTTCTTGCATTCTTTATTACTTTATTACAATGATTGCTGGCAGTCCTGAAAGCGGCTTTAGTTTCCATACATCTATTACGTTGGAAGCAGTGGAAAAAGTGATTTCTGTGTGCAATGGCAACAGCACATTCTGGAGAAAACCATGGCTGGCTGTTAGGTTTTTGCTGGAACTTTTTCGAGGGTATGAAACAGTCTATACCTACATTCCATCAGGTCTGATACTATAGAGGACACATCCTTTTTAAACATGGAACGCAGAGGTAGATCCGATATAAATGTACGGAAGCTATCCCTGTCAGCCATAGTGTATCGATATACTGTAAGATGGAGAGGTATGTCTGAGGACTTATTACATTTCATTTTTATCTTAATTGATACAACTGAGTGGTCGGAAGATCCAAGTGGAGACAGAACGGAAAATGTCCAATATATTCATCTCATGTTTATTTTAGGAGTTACATTCTCATATATATATATATATATATATATATATATATATATATATATATATATATACAATGTATGCATAGTGCTGTATGTGTGTACAGGTATCTATTTGGAAATAGAAGCAGCAGCAGCAATGCCGATATCTAGCGATATTAAAGTATCAACAATTATTTGTCATGCTGATATATATATCTATATGTTGATGTTACATTTGTCTATCTCTGTTTCACAGTCAACTCTATAACTGTTCAACTGTAGTCGTTATCAACTCCCATCCGGCGTCAAGGGTATCTAGTTGTCAAGTCTAACTGTCCAACTTCCATCCACCGTCTAGCACATCTAGATGTCAACTGACTGTCTCCTCTGTCTTGGTACCTCAGGTCGCCCACCCCACCCTGGCTACCGGAAGTTGCCCTTCTCTGTTTTATCAGTAGGTTTCTATTGTTATTGTTTGCTGTTTCCTATCTATTGTTGATTGTAGGATATTTCTGATTTCTTTGTTTATTCTAAGCTATTTTATCTTCCTTTGTCTATCCCACCCCCCTCTCAGCACTTAGTGGCTCAAATGCACCTCAGGGCCACTTTATAGTATCACACACACACACACATACATATATATATATATATATATATATATATATATATATATATATATATATATATATACACAATGTATGCATAGTGCTGTATGCGTGTATAGGTGTCTGTTTGGAGATAGAAGCAGCAGCAATGCCAATATCTAGCGATATCAAAGTATCAACGATTATTTGTCATGTTGATATACTCATCGATGTATACATCTATTTCTTATTACTGACATCAATTTTTGTAATTAATTTAAAAAATGTTTTGCATTGAAATCCATTTTTAATGCCTTTTCAGAATGTTGTCCGTGATTGGTATGCCCGCAAACAAGATATTCTTAGTACCGTCGACCAATTGGAGAAATTAGCTTATTCGTGTGCTTCCGCTTTTCAAGACGGTCAGTTTTGGTTTTGTTATCAACAAGTTGGTTTGTTTGTTTGTTTTTTTTTTTTCTAAAAATTCCAAACAGTTTTATGAATTAAATTTTTATCTGAAATTATATTATATATTTATTTATTTTTTTAATAAATCTAATTCAAAAAGCGAATACAATGTAAGATTTACAAAAAAAAAAAAACAACAAATAAAACGTTTATTTGTTTATAATCCAAGTTTTCGGTGATATGACACCTTAAAACTTGTATTATAAACAATTATTTTTTTTATTCTGCATTGTACTGTTTTTTTTAAATTACAGATTCATTCAAATTTAAACCGCGCTTCCAAAGAAGAAAAAAAAAAATCTTTTTATACAACTCATGTTGCCACGTGATATCCTCGAGACTTGAACATCGTAAAATATTGTTGGAACAAAAACACGGACTTTACTCTTCCGTTTGACTACTTGCCACATAAAAGGATGAAGGAAAAAACAAAAGAAAAAGAAATACCTGCAGAAGGTGTTATGTCACCAAAAATTTGGATTATAAACAAATAAATTGACTTTCTAAATTACAGATTTATTGGTCGCCAACAAAAGGGGGGATTGAACTCCTGTTCATGTGTTTGCCTCAGATTTTTTTGAAATTTTGCACAAACATTAGTCATGGTGAAAGTAAATCTTTGCCAGAACAGATTTTCTGGGATAACTCTGTTTGCCCAACTCTCACCCTCTGAAGCCATTATTAACTACGCCTTAGGATTTTAAAAAAAATTTTCACAAACATTAGTCAAAGTGAAAGCAAATTTTTACTCATGCAAGGGGACCCCCGCATGCCTGGCTTGTTCAAATTTAAACCACACTTTCAAAGAAGCAGGAAAAATCCTTTTATTTTATTTATTTTTTTTTTTTTTACAAATATGTGGCCACCACCACTTATCAAGGCCTAAAAACCACTCGAAAAAAGGATTACTGATATTTGAAAACTTGAAAGTAGAATGATTATAAGAGGGTGTTCATTTGTTCAAGCAATCAAGTTTCCTCTTTCACAAAAAAGACTCATTTAGCTGAAACCACTATCAATAATTTCCCCCATTCTCTGTCTGTGTCTAAAACTAAACGTAGATTCCATGAACAAAGCTTCTTTCTTAAAACTGCACATTTGTGGAACTCTCTTCTGTTTCCCTGCTTTCCAACTGACTACAATATGGTTGTCTTCAAGTCCAATGTAAACAAGTTCTTGATGAGCCATCTCCATAAGTAATCCAATTTACCAAATTTCCACTACTAACAATTACTACAATATTGTCTAATTGACTACTGTACACTCATTAACCTCCATCCTCGAGTGGCCTCCGGATCTTGATAAGTGGTGACTCCTTTATAAAAAAAAAGAAAAGAAACTGATAAAAATTTAAAATCATAGGAATCAAAAAGAACTAAAAATAGTATAATAGGGGATCAGGGCTGGGAGCAGAGTTATACAGTGGTTCTTCATTAATTTTTGGGTAATACTAGATATCCCTGTTTGTGTTTGTATAAAATAACATTTTTTTATATCATCAGTCACCAATCTAATTAGAAAACGTTAAGAATTGTTTGCAAGTGTGTAGATATCAACATCACTTTGGAATTTTTTAGAGGAGGAAATTTTTGTTTTTAAAAACGTAAACCAATAAAAAAAAAAGTAGAAATCCCTAGGGCCGCTGCAAGAAAGGTGGGTTCTCTCTACCGTGCTAGACAACTACTGACACCCGAAAGTATCCTGTACCTCTATAAGGCCACCATTCGCCCATGTATGGAGTATTGCTGTCACATCTGGGCTGGTGCATCTGCTGCTAGTCTCTCGCTCCTTGACAAGGTTCAAAAGAGAGTCGCAAACCTGATAGGCCCTGAACTGGCATCTAAGCTTCAGCCCCTATCCCATCGACGAAATGTTGCATCCCTCTACCTGTTCTACAAGTATTTTAATGGTGAATGCTCTGACGAACTGCAGACACTTGTGCCCCCACGACGTGAGCACCCTCCACAAACCTGACAGGCTGCTAAATCCCACCCCCACACTGTAGAGATCCCTAGATGTAAAAGATCTTTCTACTCCAGTAGTTTCTTCCCCAGAACCGCTAGACTTTGGAATTCCATTCCAGGTCCCTGCTTCCCCAACAGTACTGACGTGCAGAAGTTCAAGTGTAACGTGAACCGACATCTTGCTGCCCAAATCCTTACATAGTACCCCAGTAGTTGTTGCCCCTGATAGTAGCCCCCTACACCAAAGTGGCAATTTGTTTGGGGTGAAAATGTAATAAAAAAAAAAATTAAAAAAGTAAGAAAGCTTTCTACTCTAATAGTTTCTTCCCCAGAACCGCTAGACTCTGGAACTCCCTTCCGAGTTCCTACTTTCTCAACTGTACTGACATGCAGAAATTCAAGTGTAATGTAAACAGGCATCTTGCTGCTCAACTCCCTACATAGTACCCCTGCAAATTATGTCCCTGATAGTAGCCCCCTACATCAAAATGGCAATGTGCCTTGTTTGGGGTGAAAATGTAATTTAAAAAAAAAAAAAAATTACCAAAACTGCCTGGCTGAACAATTTTGTGTACCTTTTTGTTTACAAAGCTATAACGGTGAAAGAAATAGGGGACAACTAGCATGCTACTATTTCATTTCATTGTAAAATCATGCATATGAGCACGTGGGAAGATGTCGGCAGCAGCGAAGAAAGCTGGCTTGCAGGGATATTAGCAGCAGCGGTAGCCGAAAGACACGCATATGCAAATTGGGAAATGTATGCGAAAAGAAGAAGAAAAAAAGAAAAAAATGCAACACGACGTTGAAAAGAATGGCTGGCTGCGGTTGGAGGAAGGAGAACCGCTTGCCAGGTAAAAAAGGACATATGGCAGAGTTAGACTTTTGAAGTGGTGCCGAAAGTAACGGTCAAAAATGCTTGTGTTAAAAAGAGAAAAAATGCCGACCTGGATTTTTATTTATTTCTTTTCCTGTTTTGTTTGTTTGCCCATTTGCGACATAACGGCCACGTTACATTATGACTATTCCGTAAAATATTCACGAAAAAAATCTCTCTGGCTACAACCACTGTCAATAGTTTTCTCTCTCTTTTCACCTAAATCTAAACAAAACTTCCATGAGCAGAACTATTCGCTAGTGAAACACAATATTACAGGGCTGCTTCTCAGCTGACTACAACATGTAAATCCACCTGTTTTTAATTATTATCCTTGTTTATTCTGACTTGCTCACATGCGTCACTAAAAATGTTAAAATTAGAATATTGCAATTGGTTATTCTTATTATTTGGATTCATTGACTAAAACGTTTTGAAAACGGCACTTGAGATGAGAACAGCAGTCCGATGAATCCAAATAATACAAACAACACATTGTAACATAGCCTGAACAGTTTCGCATAACTTTTGATAACAAAGCTATTATGGTCAAAGAAATAGGGGACAAGTGTATTTTAAATATAAGATAAATCTGAAAATATTCTATTTGTGACGTACAAAAGTAAAAAGAAGTAAAATTCAATCCTGATGATGATGATGATGATGATGATTATGATTTTCCATTCCATTTTCTCATTAGAATCATGTTTGTCTTTTTTGTATTCGCTCAAAGAATTCTCATGACCTTTTACCAAACTTGAAAGATTTTCAGTTTAAATTTTTTTTTGTTTATCTTCAGGTAATCTTTTATTGGTGGGCGAATGTGTGAACAAATATTGGGAACTAAAAAAGAAAATGGCGCCTGGTTCTGAACCGGCAGCCGTACAAAGTCTCATGCAGACTATTTCTCCACATGTTTTTGGAATGTCCCTGGCAGGGGCCGGAGGCGGAGGATTCTTTTATGCCATTATCAAAGACGCTTCCTTCAAAAATCAACTGAATAAAATCCTTTCCAAAATTCCGGTAAGTTTTCAGAGAAAGACAAGAATTCTTTCTTTAATTACTAAGAATTTGATAAAGGAACTTATTTGCTTTTAAACAATGGTTGATGCCACGTTATAGGAATGTTCAGATTTTTGCGTAAAGCGCCAACATTTTATGCATTATCTTGTTACCATTTTGTGTCTATCTTTTTTGTGCATACTTTTTACGGAAGCCACTAGTCGCTTTAATTGAACCAAGGAAGTAATGTTTTTTCTTTTGCTATTGTTTATGTTAATTAGAGGTCTCGGTGAGTTTTTTGAAAATGGGCACTAAAATCAAGGCCCCCCCCCCACACACACACACACTAGAAATAAAAATCTGTTAACAATTAAAATAATTTCAAATTGTAGTTGAATTTGCTATTTTATAATTGCCAATAGTCATTTTTTATATTATATGAAAATATTTTTTTTTAAACTGGAAAACCTTACTCAAAAATCTACATTTAAAACTTCATATCTATCAGACGGATGGCAGTGATGGCTGAGAATGCAGTTAGGAGATTCGAAGTTCCTATCCGTCGCGGTTACCACCTGACGAAGGCCAGAAGAAGTTGGCCGAAACGTTGTGCACCAATAAAAAGATAAGATGAGACTAATAGTCCGAAATAAAATAAAATTAACATACAATGCTCATCTCAAAAATAAAAAATTCCAATTAAGGAATAATATATATATATACCAATCGGTACGGACCCGACTATGGAAGATCAGATAATAAATAAATGTGGATTTATAAGATCAAAGAATCCAACCTTGATCGCCCTTCGAGGCCCATGGCGCAGTTGATAGAGACGTTGAATCTCTACGGTTCCAGATGAGCATTGTCTGAAGATAGCGGTTTCAATCCCACCCAAAGCGTGCCAGAGGTAATTGGTCAAAAATGTGGTGAGACGACAACAACTACAGATGGCAGTGATGGCTGAGAATGCAGTTAGGAGATTCGAAGTTCCTATCCGTCGCGGTTACCACCTGATGAAGGCCAGAGGAAGTTGGCCGAAACGTTGTGCACCAATAAAAAGATAAGATGAGACTAATAGTCCGAAATAAAATAAAATTAAAAATTAGTTTACCTTTGGAATTCCCTTTTCTGCGTGTTATTACTCCTATCGTACCACCATACAAAAATGGCAACTTAATGTTATAAAAAAGTCATTTTACTAAAATTGAGCCTATTACAAACTTAGCCATTACTAGAATATCACCCTACGATAAAATGGCAATATGGAATGTTTGAAGCAACAAAAAAAAAAAAAAAAAAGAAAAAGAGGAAAATAAGGTAGGAAACCTCACATTTTCTAAACGCTAAATCTCCATTTAAAATTTTCGGGCAAGAGTTCGCATCTTACGGGTTATTTATAGCGACTGATGTTACCACAGATATTGTTCTATGGTATATGTTGTGGGATACAAATGACCCCTATTTGAGAACTAAGTAGAATCAACCAGTCCTATGAATACCACTGGTTTCAAAGACTAGATGGAGATGTTCATACCATGTTTAACCGCATGCTACGAAAACGTTCCTCTCATACCACTTTAGTGGTTCCTGTATTCTTTATGATTAATGCATATTATATTTTATACACTTTACGCTACTTGTGGTTTCTTTCATTTGTGAACTCTAGCACGGGTCTACAATAATATTGTGAAATATTGGATTTTTATTCTATTCAAATCTTTTAAAAATTAATTAGGTTTTTAGAATTTTGTTTTTTGTTGTAATTTAATTAATTATAATATATATTAGTAAGAAAAAAAACATTGATTTTTTTTTTAAATATAATATTATTGAGTTTATGTCCATTTTTATTGACAACTTTAAGGTAAGTGGAATAAATAATGTTTTTTTTTTATATATATAAACTATAGCAAAAATAACTATTTTTTAATTGTTTAAACTCTTCAGCTTTATAAAATGTTGCAATTTTTATGTAGCTAAATTTATTTTATTTAGTTTTTGTAAAATGAAATATGGGTTTAAAAAATTATTTCTTCTTGTTAACGAAAATTGCTTTTAATATATAAGTTAATTTTAAATTAAACACGTATAAAAAATTTCATGAAAATCTGACCATTAGTTGATTTGGTACTTGTACAGTTTAGTCAAGACATTAAAAAATGAAAATATCGAAAAAAGGTTATATTTCACTTATCTGTTATGAAACGAAGTTCTCCGAAAAAAAATTTCACTTAATTTCATCAAGTAGTTTTCTTTTTTTTTTTTTACATCGAAAAAACAATTCGTTATGATACCGAGCAAAAGGTTCGATTTTTAGGAAGAAAAGCTAGACTTAAAGATGGGGAGGGAGTGTCGGCACTTTACATGGAGTTATCTCCCCATGGCATGTTGTTCAGCTTCAGCAAATTTTACAATGGCTGACTTCAACGCGCTCTCATAAGAACGTGTTTTTCCGCTGTAAAAAAAAATACTCGATCAAATTAAATGAATTTTTTTTTAGAGATCTTCAGTCCAAAACATACGTACAATATAACCTTTTTTCGATATTTTCATATTTAATGTCTTGACTAAATTGTACAAGTGCCATTGATTTTCGTTACGTTTTTTAAACATGGGTATGTTTACAACTTTAAAATGATCACTACATAGAAACATTGTTTTAAGACGTCAATAATGTAAACACGGTCTCACATTTTATGACATATTTAAACAATTTATGATAGTTTATATATTTTATGAGATGTTTGAACAAGTTATGACTATTTACTATTCAAACTATCAATTAGTATCAATTATTGTCTGACAGTTTCTGGTCATATTTTAACAAGTGATCAACAAAGATCATAAGATAATTGTTTTTAATATATATATTTTTTTCATCATTTCCACATCAGATTTCTGTTGCAATTCAACTATGGTACAATGTAATTTTCTTCACATATTTCTTCCATTTACTCTGGTTTCTGTCATTGCTTGATTGAAATCATTTGAAGTTTTTTCCAGCCTGTACTTTCTTAGTTTACCCTTAACTAAAACAGATGTAATCGCATGGAGTCAAGAGCACCAACTCTACAAATCCGCCATATCATAATCATAGTTGCACACAAGTAAACCACTTCTTGAACTATGTTGTTCTTCGCCTCCATGTTCTTTAGTATCAATGACTGACTGAAACAGTACTCACCCTAGATGTGTTGAAGTGGTTTCCTCTGAATGTGGAAGTTTCACAAGCGGTCCTCAATTGCATATATCCCAATCAGCGGAGATAGCAATGTTAGGTTTTTGCAGGGAGGTGTTAGCGTTCTCCTACATACAGCATCTGGTATTCCAAAATGGTTGTACATCTGGCGCTGATCAGGTTGATTGTTGCTTAACTTCAGTGATCTAACGAGAACCAGTGTGTTGATGTTATGCTGTATATTTCTCTGGTACTCATCAAAATCGTATAAATGTAAACTCTTTTATTTTCAGGATTTGAAAGGCGCTGTAGTTTATGATGCCGCTGTTGATTGTGAAGGAATGACGATGACATTTTAAGAATACAAGACAAGAGTTACAGGAATGCACTCTGAACATACAAGTTTTTTTTCACCTGAAAAAAAAAAAGAACTCCAAAAAAAAGAATATATGAAAAAAAGAAAATACAAAAAAATAAAATATGAAAAAAAAAATAACCCAAAAAAGAAAGTATGTAAAAAAAAAAAAAAATCACAGAAACTAAGAATTTTATTATTCGTTGCATGTAAAACAATTAAGATCATTAGCGCCACCTGGTGGGGTTTATTTTTTTTTTTTTAGAAATGGTGAATAATTATTTAAGATTCAAACTAATTTTTTTTAATGTTTTAATTAATTAAACATAATTATAATGTGTTTTTGGTTTTTGTCTAGAATTCAACCTAATTAAAATAAAAATACATGGTGTATTCATCACAGAATGAAAATGTCATATTCCAAAAATCACAAATTGATAAAGTTTTTTTCTTTTTTTTTTTTTTTTTTCACCCCAAACAAGGCACAGGGCCACTTAGTCGTAAGGGGCTACTATTTGGGACCAGATTTGCAGGGATAATATTTATGGAGTTAGGCAGCGAGATCTCTGTCCACATTATATTTGAATTTCTGCATGTCAGTACAGTCAGGGAAGCAGGAGCCCGGGAGGGAATGCCAAAGTGCAACAGTCTGAGAGAAAAAGCTATTTGAGTAGAAGGCTTTATGGCAATTAGGTATTTCTACAGTGAAGGGTGGGATTTTGCTGCTTGTTGGGTTTGTCACGGATATTATCGTTGAGGAGGTATTAGTGCTCGAAGTTCGTCAGAGCACTTGACATTGAATTACTTGTAAAATAGGCAAAAGGATGCTACGTTTCAGCGATGGGGCAGAGGTTGAAGTTTAGTTGATAGTTTAGGATCTATCAGGTTGGTAACTCTTTTTTTTTAATAATTATTACTAAAATAAAATTTTAAGATGGTGTGCCTCGTTTGGCCATTTTTCATAACTAAAGGGAAACAACTCAATTTAAACGAGATCAAAATGGATACAATTTACTATTAAAAATCACTAAAAAACCACAAAAACAATCTTGGTGCTTATTGAGAATAAACCTATTTTCAACAGAAAAATACGGAAAAAAAGTCTTTAAAAACAACTTTATGATGTACATACCCATATATTTTGTAACAAAGATGCAACCTCTTTCTCACAGAAGAAATGTTGCGAGTTTGTCTCTGCTTTGTTATTTTCATGGCAAGTGCTCGGCTGAGCTTCAATCTATGGTCCCCCCCTCGCCAAACTTTCATGAGAAATACTCGTCTAGCTGAAAGCACTATCAATAATTTCCTCCACTCTTTATCTGTGTCTAAACCTAAACGTAGATTCCATGAAAAAAGTTTCTTCCTTAGAACTGCACGCCTGTGGAATTGTTTTCTGTTTTCCAGCTGACTACAATATGGTTGTCTTCAAGTCCAATGTAAACAAGTTCTTGATAAGCCGTTCCACTTAAGTTAACAAATTTACCGAATTTCCATTACTAACGATTACTATATTGTCCAATTGACTACTGTACACTCTTAACTCTTACTCTCGAGTGGTCTATGGACCTTGATAAGTGGCGAAAAAAAAATTAATCAAGTAATTTTTTTATATTGAAAATAATTTTTTAACGATTTTTAGCGATTACTGGTAAATCATAGCGCTAACAAGGCTGATTTTGATCTCTATTTCTAGAGAGGTTGTTAATAGGGGAGATAACTAATGATGAATTTTAAAAATGGCTTCCCAAGACACACCTCCATTACTTTATTATAAAATTTGATTTTCTTTGTTAATAAAAGAAAGAAAAAACTACTTGGTCGATTTTTGGAATATGATATTTTTGTTCCAAGACGGGTACATACATTATTAATATTTTTTCTGTATGTTTGCCTTTTAATTAGGTTGAACTTTGGACAAGCACCATGTTTAAAAAAAAATATATAAAAGGTTGGAGGAAAAGGGCGTAATACAATTTGTGTTATCAATGTCTCATGGTATCACTGTCTCAATTCTTTGAAACATTTGGCAAGAAGCAAAGTATAGTATCTGTTCTAATTCTATACGTCATTTTTTTTCTGTATTCAGGCATGGAAGGAGAAATCATTCTAGACTGAGCCAATTTTTTTTTTGGGGGGGGGGATTTTCCCCCACATTAAAAAACTGACCTTGTCTAATGGGGAGACAAGTAAATAGGGACACACAGGCATTTTGGCTAGGAACAAAGTGTAGATTCTGTTCTCATACTACACTTTATCTTTTCTGTGGGTCACTGAAAGAGAAATCTTTCTAGATGGAGGCAACTTTTACTTTTGTCCCAATTCAGAATGCCCCTTCTTTTTTTTTTGGAGGGGATGGGGGTTCCTTGCATTAAAAACTGAACTTGTGTCTAACTCTGCCCTCGTGGGGAGGCAAGTAAATTAAGAAATACCAATCATTATTGGCCTTATTGCGCGTACTGTCAACTCTGATAAGTTGAAGCAAGCTTTCTCATGTTGTTTTTGCTTTATTACGACCATGGTTTGTGTCACAAAAAAAAGAAGATTTCTTTAAATGTACTCACACTTCGAATGACAATAAAACCTTTTATGAACATTGAGTGAAATGAAATAGCTTTGAATGCAGAAGACAAATTTAATTGAAGAATCATGTTTGCAAATGTTCAAATTGATTATTTTCTTCCAGACAATGCTGATGACTAGCGTTATGACAAGAGAATATTCTTTTCATTATTTTGACTCTCGATTATATATCAGTTAATACTTTATATGCTTTTAGAGAGTGATGTGGTTCTCAATTGATTAACTGTGTTGGATATATGCTCGAGAGTCAAAACAATGAAAAGATATTCTCTTGTCATAGCCCTACTGATGAGAGTTGAAGTGTGAGTACATTTGTACATTTTTGAGACAACCTATAATTTTTGCAGTAACTGACAAATAATAAGTGTAACTTCTCATGAAATTAACCATGCACTAATAAAAAAACCCAAAAAAAACGGAAAACAAAAAAATAGTGAGAGGTTTTTATTTTCTTACTGCCACAAAGACTTAAGCTTAGTTATAAGGTTGAAGGAAGACATGGTTTTTATGACTTTTAAATTATTACCATTTATAATAATCAAGTTTTCATTCACACAATATCTTTTGCTAAATTCAAATATAAAAACTAAACATAAGTAGTTAACTGCATATAAAATAATATAATAAAAATGTTGACTAAAGCAAAAAGATAAGTGTTTATTATTTATTAGATTGAATTTGACGGCTGATGTATTAATGACATTAGGACAATTTATGACGATGTAGCTTATGCTGGTTTATGACATGCTAAAAAAAAATTGTGTACTTAAAACTATGAGAGTTGATATAATTTTATTTCCATCAGAGTCCACATGGCAAATATCATTTATATTTTTGGAGTAATTGGTTTAAGGAAAAAAAAAATGTTTTGTCAATGTTTTTGGGATAATACTAAATAAAATTTATACAATTTGTTTATATCCTGGAGTTTTTATTTTTTTAATTTTTTTTTTTACAAAGTCCGGAGGCCACTCAAGGATAATATAGGCAGTAGGTGGTCATGGTAGAAAAGGGCAGAATTTGCTGCAAAGTTTTTTTACTTTGATGCTTATGAAATTACCCCAAATCCATTGATGATGGTTGCGATAGAAAACACATCTCTGTTCAGAACCTGCTTGTTATTCAGTAAAACTGGTGAGAACCAAGCTGCTGTTCAGCTACTTTAAATTTAATGTACAGAGCATATGAATCTCTCATATTCTTTTACAGTGGTTGCTAGCAATCCTAAATGTGGCTTTAGTTTCGTAACAACTATTTTGTTGAAAGCAGTGGAAATAGGTGTTTCTGTGTGCAAAGGCAGCAGCACTATCCGGCTATTAGGCTTTTGCTAAAATTTCTTGGATAGTATGAAGCGGTCTATACCAACAATTAACCATTCCATCAGGTCACATACTATAGACGACACATTCTTTTTAAAAATGGAATGCAGAAGTATATCTGATATAAATGTTCAGAAGTTATCCCAATCAGTGATAGAGTATTAATATACTGTACGATGGAGAGGTACATTTGAGGTCTTATTACATTTTCTTTTTACTTTAATCGTGACAACTGAGTGAACAATTTAAGATCTTCTCTGGAGATGTCCCCACCATATGGAAAACCAACCCTAATGTTTAGCACATATTCCATGCCATGACAATACTTGGGTCAGATTTTGATGTCAAGTTTGAGTATTCTTGAATAATTATTGAGTTATCTCCCCTTATTTCTTTAAGATGGGGATTGTGAGACGGCCCCCTTCTCGCTTAACTAAGAAAATCAAATTTTATAAGTAAGAAATAGAACTACTTGATCAATTTATATGATTTTTGGAACATGACATTTTCGTTCTAGCTGCATCAAAATCAAGCACTGAACTCAGATGAAAACAACAGACAATACCAGTCTGTACAGTTAATAGACGCAAACACAAATGAACACAGTTTTATGCCTCCAAGTGATTGTACATATTTTCTTGGTTATAGTCAGTTACCGTACTTCCTAACTTTAATTATGACTGCTACCGGAAGTGATCACAAGGCAAATCAGCTCCTTCACACCTATATTTTTCCTGTGTATGTACTCTTTTTTTTTTATTACATTTTTCTGTTCTTTTTTTATTTAATAATTGAAAAGTTTCTTTTTTGGTCTTATTTTAATTAAAAATTAGTTTTATTTTTTAAGAATTATTGAAAATACATTTTGCACTTTTTTTAAAAGAATTATTGAAAACATTTTAAATCTTTTAAAACTTTTTATATATTGGATACATTTTTTTTTTATGATGTTTGAAATTTTGTTATTTCGATTTCAATAATTTCATTTATTTTAATTTCAATAATTTTATTTTTTGTACTTTCATAAACATATTTATTATATAAATACAAATAAAAAAAAGCTTATTTTTTAAATTAAAAAAGCAAAAACGTATTTTTATAATTTCATAAACATATTTCTTATAAAATTTCAAATAACACCTTATTTTTTAAAATTTTATTAAAAGTGCAAATAAATTTTTTAAATTTTTATTGTATACTTTGCAATAATGTCCTTTTCTTATATTGTTATTTCAATTTCAATAAATCGCTTCATAATAGAAATACTGACAAACAAATGAAGAGTGAAGGAACCGATTTGCCTTGTCACCACTTCCGGAAGTTAGGAAGTACATTAACTGACTATAACCACTTTTTTCTGAAGATAAGGTATTTTTTTATTTATTTATTTTTTTGCATTTTCACCCCAATTAAGGAATAGTGCCACTTTGATGTAAGGGGCTACTATTGAGGACATAATTTGCAGGAATACTATGTAGGGAGTTGAGCAGCAAGATGTCTGATTACATTTCAGTTTATCTTCTGCATGCCAGGGACCTGGAAGGAAATTCCAAAGTCTAGCAGCTTGAGGGGGGGGGATGATTAGAGTAAAAGGCTTTCTGATGTCAAGAGATCTCTGTTGTGTAGGTTCGATTTAGCTGATTGTTGAGAGTATACAAAGGATTGAAGTTCTTCGGAGCACCTACCATTAAAATACTTGTAAAACGGACAGAGGGATGCAACATAGGTTGAAGCCTAGCTGGGTGCAAGACCCATTTGGTTGGTGACTCTTTTGAACCCTGTCCAGGAGTGAGAGACTAGTAGCAGATGCATCAGCCCTAATCTGGCAACAATACTCCATACATGGACAAATGGTGGCTTTGTAGAGGTACAGGATACTCTCGGGCGTAAATTTCTAGCATGGTAGAGAGAGCCCACCTTCTTTGCAGCAGCCTTGGCAATGCCCTCAATATATCTGTTCCAATTTATGTTCCCTGTGAACATTAAGCCAAAGAGTTTGAATGAAGTGTTTTTTATATCTTGAAAATTTAGAGAAATAGATACCAAACTAACATCCTGGTTCGACACATTATGTTGGCAAATAAATAATTGAAAATGGTTGCGTTCCTGCTATTTGTCTGCAAGCCTCATGTCTTCAGAGATGCAGCCATCTTAAATTTCTCACTTCACTTGAAGTCTCCACTTTTGCATTCTGTTTTTGAGAAGGTTCCTTCCTGAATTTATTAAAGACTAGCCTGGGTGCCCGACATTGCCCAGGTGTTGGGAGGTGTGTGTTGAGAGGGGGGAAAAAAAAAAAAAGAAAAAAAAAAGTGACATTTTAACCATTGCGTCCATCACTAAACCGGAAGTAGTGATGGTCAAAGGTATAAAATTAAGGCTAGTCAATTGAAAAGAGGGGATGACTTACAAAAATATTGGTGAAAAAAAGCGACCCCTCCCTGAAGAAAAGTGCCCAGTTGAGGGTGAAGGAATTAATGTTTTTAGTCAATTTTTCGATATTTGTCGTCCAAAGGGTTGAGCTTCAAAATGATACCAATCTCGTGCAAATTCGTCGTCTCTGTAGAAAGTTTTAAGCAGATATACATACAAACATACATTTAAACAGACAAGTGAGATTTAGCGGGTGTTTGTAGGTGTGTGTGGTGTTAAATAAAAAAGAACCTGGGAGTGGGGGGGGGGGGTAGGATCGAACCCGAAGCCCTGAGGGGAAGTTTGAAAATAAAATCGGCCAGCCAGAATGAGTTAGTGAAAGATGTTTGAATTTATTTAAGTAAGAACCAAGTTGACAGGTGCGCGCCCGGAAGTTGTCGAGCGTTACGACGATGATGACAACGTCAATGACCAGGTTTGTTTGTTATAAGCGAAGTAAAAAAAAAGAAAACAACGTTAAAACTTAAGCGGGGGAAAAAAAACACAAAAAACTAACGTAAGGCAAACGAACGATGAAAACAGAAAAACAAACACGTGAAAAATGGCTTAAATAAGCCTGTTTCGATATTAAAAAAAAAAAAAAAAAACGAATGTTACGTGAAAAATGGCTTAAATAACACTGGTTCAATATTTAAATTTAAAAAAAAAAAAAAAAAAAAAAAGACATCTCACACCACGATTCGAACCCAAAACGTTTAGATAATGAACCAACGCACTAATCAACTAACCTAATGCGACGTACATTAAATTTGTTCAGTTTTTCAACTATTTAAAGTAAATCAGGTCATGACATCATCTGGCGCATGCGTAGAACCGTTCATCGTCACAAGAAGACCGTTTTTGTATCATTTTGATTAAATCAGACAATTATTCTCGTCTTGGGCGTTATTAGCACACCGTTTCGGTCGCTGCAACCTGTGACCTTCTTCGGATGTTGAGAACATGCTTAGGGTTGGCTCTGTATTACAAGAATTCGAACTGTTGGTTTGAGGGTGTGTCCGTAGATCATAAAGAAAGTTCAATCTTCAGGGATCACTAAGATATTTTTTTTACGGCTTTCCTAGGACAAAATATTTTGGGATATCTATGCTAATTGTTAATATTAGTGGGGGGGGGGGGGAATAAAAAATAAAAAAACCGCAAGGGGAACAACTCAAAGGAGTTTTTTTTTGTTACTTTTTAAAAAATTTTTTATTAGTGACCTCTGAAGATTGAACTTTATTTATGATCTACAGTATCTGTTCTTCAGATGCCGCACTTCTATTTCTTGTTCTCTTTCGGTGGAGGAGAAATCCTTTACGACTGAGACAATTTTTATTTTTGTACCTTTTCTCCACGTTAAAAAACGACCCTGGTGTCTAACTCTGTCCCGTGGGGAGGCATAGTAAATAGGTACAGACCTGCCCTCAAACCCACGGTCGAATTCTTGCAATGCAGAGCTTACCCCTCTTTTCCTTAGAGAGGAGGAAATATGTCTCCAACACCCGAAGAAGGTTACGAGGTGCAGTGACCAAAACTAAGTTAGGCTAGTAGCACCCAAGATAAGAATAATAGTCCGATTAATCAAAATAATACGAACATTCACATCTCATCTCAAAAATTCAGAATTGCAAGGCAGCATCATATACACTTGTCACCTGATTGGTCTTTTTTGAAGCCAAATTTCATTAAGTTTGGCCTTCAAAAATTATATTGTTTTTTTCTATCCAAAACCTAATTTTTTTGTGCTATTCAGAAAAATACAAGCTTTATCAAAAGATTTGTTCGTTAAATACATTTCTCACTAGGTGGAATTTCCATGGGCTCTGCTAAT
Organism: Euprymna scolopes; assembly: GCF_053919585.1. NCBI lineage: Eukaryota > Metazoa > Mollusca > Cephalopoda > Sepiida > Sepiolidae > Euprymna > Euprymna scolopes. The sequence goes on along the minus strand of NC_136516.1, from coordinate 27,672,432 downwards.
TTATATATGACGCATTCGATGGAAAGACGACGTAAGTGCTGAAAGTTGAAATTTTGAGCAGGTGTCGCAAAACGTGAAAAATATCAAGGAGAATCTTTAAAGTTTTTATGTAAAAAATAAGTTTTTGAATATAGTAGAGCCCAACAAAATAGATAATCAAATAACATTATAAACACCATAAAGCAGGGCAAATACCATAACCAAAGGCCGGAAAAAACATTGCAACCTGGAGAAAAAAAAAAAAAAAAAAAACACGTACAATAGGGCCACCGTATCTCGGGGTTCTACTGTACGTCTGTTGAAATGTGGATACTTAACCATAGATTTTCTGCCAATCAAAATGATAAAGACTTTAACGAAGATGACATTTTAGACTACGTATCATAAATACATTAGATATGTATATTTATGTAATTTACTTCAGCATAGATTTATCAATATCTTCCATATAAAGTTTTTTTGTTCTATATTATTCACTGCACTGACCTCTATATGGTTTATAAATATATCTGGTTAATATCGTAAGATTGTCTTTAGGCAGCCGAGACGTGGTTCTATCGATGAATGCTTAGCATTTATTGGACAGAGAGTGTCAAATGCTGAAGTCCAAAGAAGAATGAAGGTCGATCGGAAAGGAAAGGCAGTGCCGTTATATTTGCTTGTTGGATAGCTATTGCATGAAAATGAGGGTATCGAACGACACTAAAGAGTCAGGGGAAGGCAAAGGATATTAGACTCGATGTGTAGGACAACAGGTATCAACAGTAGCATCGGACACCGAGAACAAGCAATGGACCAAAGCGGATGGAGAACACTTTCCATAATTTTATCTACGGCATGAACATGCCGTGACACAAGAAAAAGTTTTTAAAAAAGTACCATTATGCTCCAAACATTTAATTTCTTTTTGTGAAAAAGTATCAAGTGGTGCTCACGTTCTTCCAAACGCTGCATTTTTTTTTTCTTAGTTATTACAGATGTAGGGGAGGATGCCATTCTTTTCTCAGAATTATTCCAATTATCTTAGAGCATCATCAAGGGGTTTTCAAGGAGGCATCAGTACCATTTTTTTTTTTTTTAAATATTTGTTATGACTCAGACAAGGCCCATTACCAAACACTAACCTTTATACCCAACTAGCGGGGGTTACCCAGGTGTTTGGAGGTGTGTGTATTTTTGGATAAATGAAAAGAAATCGTTGGCCGGGTGTCCCAGGTTTTTGCTGAATAAAAAAAAAAAAAAAAAAAAAAAAACACTACGTTTAACGGCAGGTGCTCGTTTTTGACAACTTAATACCGTTAACTTTGAGTGCAAGACAGTGTTTTATTTACCGCGAATCTGTTGGCTTTTTTTTTTTTATACGAAAAAGCTTAATGCACGTGCCGCGATCGAAAAATCTTGAATACTTATCTTTTTAAAGTTGGGCAAATTAAATAGACAGGCGACCCCGGTTGTTAACTCGTAGATATTATCATTTAGGTGTGATATAAAAAGTTTTAAGCAAGTCGACCGATCACTTCTTGGAAAAAAGTTTTTCTTTAACATACACAAAAAGCGAGCATACAACACATTTTCGCTTTTATATTTATAGATAGGAGATTAATAATTTGAAGGGTTTTTTTTTTTTTTTTTTTTCTTTGATTTCTCAAACAATTGTCACTCATCTTCAGTTGAACAGCTTTCAGAAATGGACTTCAAAACAAACCTATCTCAGACCTGGTCTTTATTTATGCCTTTTTCTCCCATGTTTTTCTTGGCTTAACTGAAACTGACCCTGTTACATTTTTTTTTTTTTTTTTTTTTTTAGTTACCACTTATCAAGGCCAGAAGGCCACTTGAGGATAAGGGCTAATGAATGTAAAGTCGTAATTTAGTAATGGTTGACGGTATAGATTGGATTATTTAAGCAGACGGTTCAACAAGAACTTGATTACATTGGACTTTAAAACTACTATATTATAATCGGCTGGGAAGTAGCTCAATGGAACAGATATTGTTCTAACTCTAGAACTTTCATCCATTATTTAAACATGACCATACCACCAAAGTCTCCTGTTCCAAACACATACCCAACAAGTCGAGCATACGGGGTTCCCCTCTACAAGTAAAAAATTTACTTTCACCATGACTATTGTTTGTGTAAAATAAAAAATAAAGAAATAAAATAAAAATATAAATAAAAGGAATGGTTATTGAGAAGATTGCAAACAAGCACACGGACAAATGATTTGAGGGGGAAATTTTACCCCTATAATGTCCCCTAGAGGGCAACCAGAGTTATCTCGGAAAATCTGTTTTGGAAAAAATTTATTTTCACCATGACTAACGTTTGTGTAAAAAAAAAAAAAAAAAAAAAAAACGGGACTGAATTACTAGGTCCAATCCCTTTTATCAAGAGGGGGTGGGGGAAGGGGCAAAAAGAATAGAAAATGGATCTTGGGGTTACTTTTGGCAGACACGTAACTCTTGGTTCTCTTTTTTGTCCTCACATTTCATGAGCGAGGTTTCCAACAATTGCTGCTTTTTAGGTTGCAATCTATCTTCAGCCAGTTTTTGTCCTTGAAGTAGTATTTTTTGTCATTTAAGACAGGTTCCTTGGACATGAATCTAACTTAATAACTTGATTTGAGCCCAAAACAATAAATATTCAGGGGTCATAACGGGAGTCAAAGTTTAAAAAAATTGACCGTTTTTTTTTCTCAGCATACATATATATTATATGATATATATATTATATGATATATATATATATATATATATATATTATATGATATATGTATATATATATATATTATATGATATGATATATGTATATATATATATATTATATGATATGTATATATATATATATTATATGATATATGTATATATATACATACACATATGTTATGATATATTTATATACATATATTATATGCACATAAAGTTATGAAGAGTACATAGGGACTGAGCAAAGCCGGCTAAACTGCTTAAATAAAAAAAAATATGTTCTCAGGTCATCAGACGTAGACGTGCATTACACATTCATCAATCGAACAGAAAAAACGATTAAATATTTTTAACGTTTCAGTATTCTTTTATTATCGGAAAAGCCAGATTTTTTTTTTTTTTTTTTTTTCATGTTTTAGTTATTATCTCGGCTAAAATCATTTACCTTTTTCTTTTTTTTTTTTTTTTACTTTAAATCATGAAGAAAATTTACTGGAATTTACAAATACATCGGAATTTTTTTTTTTTTCGTACCGTTTTGTTTCTGGATGAAATTAATTGTGTGGACAATTAGCATTCAGAAAGAAAAAAAAAAAAAAAAAAAAAAAAAAAAAAAAAAAAAAAAGGGATGCAGGAGATAGTGGACCCTGGATTGGAGGTTTGACAAGACATGTTAATGTTATGAATGATTTAATAGAGAATTGGGGCCTGCGGAGGGAGAAAGACAAGATATGCATTTAGCCTGTCAGGATTTTTTTTTTTTTTTTTGTCCGAATAATCCCGATAATATTTTTTTTTCTCATCTTTTTATTATCAATGTTTCAGTAGATAGAGTTTCCAATCTTCCAAAGTTGAATTCTCAAACCGTTATGGAATTTTAAACTGAACCTATCTAATCCATGGGAGACACGTGGCCTAACGATTAACTGTGTTGGTTAACAAACGATTCTATGGAAATGGTTGAAGGTTTTAAGGTATTAAGAATAGCAGAAATTTAGCAATTTTTTTTTATTACCTAGCTGACAGAACAAGAATAATCTAACCCTATTTCAGTTTAAAATTCCATCCAGGTTTAAATCAGCTGAAACATTGTGAATAGAGCTGATGAGAATAATTGTTAAATTCAAATTATTAATCTTCATCATTTGGAAATTAGAGTGAATTGCAATAATCAAGGAAAAAAAAAATTTGTTTTAGATATTTATGTGTTATGTAAAATCCCAGACCATTCAAGTCTAAGGAAGATTCCTCACGTTAGATATTCAAAAAAAATAAAGTTAAGAATAGCGCCAGTTACATCAGAGGTTAGCTGTGAAGGCTATTTTCATGTAGTTTTAAAAGAGGAAAAAAGAAGGGAATCTTTGGATAGGACCTCTTAAAGAGTTAATGAACACTACCAAGTAATCTTGCCGAGAAAACTATCCAGAGAGTCAAACACCTTGTTAGAAAACAAGATCTACAAAAACGACTTCCGTTGCACACAAAAATTTCTTACAACAAAAGAGGAGGACCCTGTTTATATATAAAGTCATGTTTATATGCACAGGATTTATTCCTAAACTAATTAACTGATCATTACATAGTTTGAAACACTGTTACTAGGTGAAAAGGTGAGTAAAATGTTATTTTGGTTAATTTAGTTTTATGCGGGAATGGGGAGGGAATCAAAGAGGGAGGCAGGAAGCACTACATAAAAATTCAGATACCCCTCAATCTTTGAAATTTTAACAATAGATATTTTAGACATCAATTAATAAATATTCCCTAAAAGTTCAATTTAATTTTAAGATTAGTTTAGTGCCCCCCCCCGCCATTTCAAAAATCAAATATTTCAAATTTGCATGGAATTTAATCCATAGGCATTAGACACCAATTGAGCAAGATTCCCTGAATCTCAGTTTGTTCTTAAGACTCCCTTTAATTTTTAGCCATTTTCTATAAAAAAAAATCATTTAATGGATTTGGATCAAAACTGGAATAGAATAAACTTTAATAGCATGATACCTCGATTTTAATTTTCTTACAGATTAAAAAAAGTGTTAAAAGGGGTTTTGTTTTGGGGAAAAATAATTTTTATCCATCCTGGGACGGGTAATGAGTAATTTAGAAGACTAAGTATTTGTTCAAATATTTTTATTAGTGGAGTCTGCAAGGTTTCATAAAACTTCAGTATCCCCCTCCTCCCAATATTTTCCGCGTTTGATCCATTGAAAGGTTAGAAAGTCATTGGGTGATTTTAGTTTCCATTTAATGAAAAAAAAAAAAAAATATATATATATAAAAAATAAATTCCAAAAACTTGTTTTCTGGGACGTTTAAACAACTTAGATAATCCGATTGAAATATTTTTTTTAAATTTAATATTTAAATGTAGATGAGAAAGAGAGAAAAAAAACCATAACCAAACTCCTCATTTAAAAATAAGAAACGAACAAGTCGAACCCCAAATCCATAAAAAGTTCTTCTGAATTTAAAAGTACTACTTGTAAATCTATTTAATATAAATAAAAAAAATTCCAGGTGGAATTACTAACCATTAGTCACAATTTATGAACTAGACGAAGAGGAAATCTAGTGTGTGTATATATATATATATATATATATATATATATATATAGGAAGGGTACAGAGAGAAAGAGAGAGAAGTGCGGAAAGGAATTTTAAAGTTGAAGAATTGGTTTATTTATGAATGATGAATGGTTTTTTTTTTTGGTTTTTTTTATCGTAACCAAAGTTTAATCTCAAAGAAAAAGTGGAAAAAATAAGCTGAGAGTATTTGCAAAGATCTAAGCACTCAGTTTTTTTTTTGTATAAAGAAAAGATATAAAATAAAGAGTAAGGGTTAGAAACTGCCAGATTATCAGGTGGAAGGGAGGGAGGGCATAAGGAAGAGGAGGAAGAAGAGGAGTATCGATTACCAATATCAAGGTCACTGCCGTTCAGTTATGGAGCAACATTTATTCACCAACTGGTAATTCATACGTTCATGGCCATTAATCATCCACAGGGAAATGGGTATCCACATATTTTTTCTAGACTAAAATCATTTTTCATACATACATATATGTGTGTGTATATATATATATATATATATATATATATAAATTTTATTTATACAAACATTAATGGCTACATATGTGCATACATGTTTCTGTAATCACCCACGTTGGGGGATTACGTCTTCAGGCCAAGAATTACCGTCGACGGTAATTCTTGGCCTGAAGATGTAATCCCCCAACGTGGGTGATTACAGAAACATGTATGCACATATGTAGCCATTAATGTTTGTATAAATAAAATTAATATACCTGCTCTGTTCACTCATTGAGCACTATTTTGGTAGACACATGTTTCATTGGATGTACTTCTAGGAAACTAAACTCTACTGGCTATATATATATATATATATATATATATATATATATATATATATATATAAGAGAGAAGGACAGAATCACTTACCAAGGCCAAAAACCATTTTAGGATAAGGGTTAACTAGATGGTTGAATTGCCAATTAAATTGAGGAGGCAGACATTAGCATGTTTAAAAATAAATAAATAAAAATAAAACAAACAAAAATGACGACTTGTCTTCAAATCATGCAAGGGTAATAACCTGTTTATTTCCAGCTTGGAAATATATCTACATGACAAGTTTATTAGTAGAATTTCTAGTTTCATTATTGATGTGTCAAAAAATTGGAAATTATCTGCTCTTACAAGATTTTGTTGAAGACAAATCTGCCATGTTTAATTTCAACATTTTTATTGCAGTAACAACCAGTTCCAGCTAATGTGTACCTCATTTCTTAATGAACAATCCATTTCATTAAACCGTATTCTCAAGTCGCCTTGACAAGTGATTAACACGAACAACAATCGGTAAATAATTAAGCTGACCCTATAAAATAGGGTAACGCATACGAATTAGTCGTCTGAAATATTGAAGATAAATAATTAGCTCAATAGAAGTTGAGTTAGATCAACTAGAGCTAAAGTTGTATTAAATTGAAGATAAAATGAAAAGAGTAATATAGAATCATTTACATATGTTCAGAAATCAAAAATTATAATTGTTATCGTTTGGATTTCTTATATTAACTTGATTTGCTATTTTTCACACACACACACACACAATTTTTTAATAGAAATAATGTTTCAAGATGAGTAATATTTTTTATTGAACACTATGCATTATTATGGTTATCCATCGACTGATGAACCAGCCACATTTAGTATCTTTAACAATACAGGTTGAGCTTCCAGTGAAATGTCTAGTGTCCAATAAAAATATAAAAAAAATTCTTTGTTTTATTTTTTTCTCCTTTCAAAAATGACAAAACGAGTTATTTTTTTTGAAAGGGAGGGGTAGAAGAATAGAGAGAGAAAAAAAAAAAAAAAAATGGATACTCATTTCACTGGAAATGACACGGAACTTTAAAACAAGTAAATTACCCACCAAACATCTACACATCCGCACAACCTATCCATACGTGTTAAGAAATGAAGGCAAGAAATGTGTCCACTCTTTCTGTTCTGGCAAAAAAAAAAAAAAAAAAGAGAGGTTCTTCTAAAGCAAGAAAATGGGAGTGTTGATATTTTTGTTGTTTGTTTTACAGTCTCAAAATGGTGGAAAAAAAAAAAAAAAAAAAAGAAAAAAAGAGCTTTTTGTTTATAATTATTACTGCATGTTGTACAAGAATTTACAAATTGATATCAGATCGGACAGATTCCACATCCAATCGAATAACACTTAGAATAACTCAAATTATTGATGTGCACACTGCATGTGGGCGCCTGCACTGCCTCGATGGTTGAAATGGTCATGATCTTCATCGTAGGCTTCACTGCGTCGATTGTTTCTTCGCGAGTTGGAGACCTCAGTCAAAGTGACTTCTTCTACTGACTCATCATCCATAGGAATGGAAATGGCAGGCGGCTCGGGGAGAAGCTTCTGCAACTCCTAAGTTTAAAAAAAAGAAACATGTTTGCAATTTACAAAAACTGTAATACAAACCGAATGCGAAAAAAAAAAAAAAAAAAAAAAAAAAAAAAATGACAAAAATAAAGCGGAGGGGGGGGGGGGGAGAAGAAGAAAAAAAAAGCTAAGCAGATCTTGAAAATTTAACAGGGAAATAACTCTCATACCTTAAAAATAAAGCTTACTTCTGTTAAACGTAACAGATGTAGGTTTCTAATTAAAATTGAATTAAATTACAAATAAATTAAATGAATTAACTTTAATATTTATAAATATAAAACAATTCTATTAACATAAGGATTATTATTAAAATAGACATTCTTTAATGTAATATACAAATGAGATAACTTCTCGAAAGTCAATTTCCTTTAAATAGTACGATAGAACTCCGGAATACAGTGGCCCTAGGATACAGTATTTTCAGTTTACAATGTAGAATACAATGTTTTTCCAGTTATTGGTTACAGTATTTGCCCTGCGTTACGGTGTTATTTGATTATATACATGTGTATTATATACTGTACTGTATTGGTACTAATTTTTAATGCCGTATCTCAGGGTTCTACTTATATATTACTTTCTTGCCTCTAATATTTCCCCCCTCCTCCCTTTCCCCCTTCTATCCAATTACTCACTCTTTTGGTTTTTAATATCCATGTGCAGGGCTCTACATTGCAAGTAAAATAGTCACATTTGCAAGTAATTTTTCAAAGTGGCAACTAGAAATAATGAAACGCTCATCTTTTGGTGATTGTATTTCTTGTCCTGACAATCTTGCAAAGCTCACAACTTAGTGAAAATATCTTTTCAACTTTATTTTTTTAATAAAACGAACAAAGTTAATTATTTAAAAAATAAAGTTTAATAGAACAATATACTTTTTTTTTTTTAACGAAGGCTGTTTAAAAAAAAAAAAAAAACCTAAAGAAATTAGAATGTTTATATCTTAAAGTATCTACATAAAATTTGTTGTATATTTAGAATTACACTTAAAAAAAAAAAAAAAAATTTTTTGATATACATACTCGTCACAGAACGAAGATGTCATATTCTAAAAATCATATGGGTTTGGCTAGTAACTTTTCTATTTGGCTAGTAAACGAAAATATTTAGTTGTCAAAGGTCAACTAAAGATACATTTGTCCATAGAGCGCCGATATGTAATAAAAGAAAAAAAATTTTTTTTCCTTATAATTTATTTTAACTTAAACCATCTGAAGATATGAACGGGTAATTTTTATCCCATTTATTGAAATAACTTGTAATTTAACTCAAACGCATGGAGCACTCTTTTCCTTGTTTTTATTTATCAAATATACCTCCTAATATAAATATATATATATATATATAAATCATGCCAGAATAAAAGTATACAAAAGTCTGTTTTAAGTATGAAAATTTGTAAAACAATCCACATTTGGTATATATTAATCAAATCATGAACAGATAGGAATACAACTTCATTATAATAAATAACAATACTTAGTTATATTCAAAATATACCTAAAATGTAGATTCCATGAACAAAGTTTCTTTCTTAGAACTGCACACCTTTCATTTGCCTGCTTTCTGACTGACTATATTATGATCGTCTTCAAGTCTAATGTAAACAAGTTCTTGATGAGCCTTAAGTAATCCAATTTACTAAATTTCACTAACAATTACTACAACATTGTCCCATTGACCACTGTACACTTATTAACCCTTATCCTTGAGTGGCCTCTGAGTCTTGATAAGTGGTGACTCCTTTGTAAAAAAAAAAAAAAAAAAAAAAAGAGAATTCAAATAAACTTACTTTGATTTCTGGTTCTCCAATGAAATGCGGTGGTGGAAATTTTATATCAAATTCAATAATTAAGTCTCCGCGTTCAAACGTATTCCTATACACTGGCATTCCTTCCTCCTTTATAACTTTTCTGGCTCCTAAAAAAAAAAAAAAAAAAAAAAAAAAAGTCAAGAAAACTGAAACCTACAAATACAATTTCCATAAGCGTTCAACATACAAAATCAAAAAGAGACAAAAAGGCCCCAAAATGGTACATATTCTCTCCTGGTGACCCAGAAGATTGGAATGAAATACCTCACAAATGAGAACAGCAAATAAATTTAATTATAGACAAGTTTACAAGGCAAGCCGTTTTCTTCCAAACAGAGTAGCCCCCTCAACATACATATCCATGACAATCTCACTTAGCAACAAAATCACACCCCTTCACTGTAAAGGTTCCTAAATGCCAGAAAGCTTACTACTCTAATAGTTTCTTCCCTCAAACAGCTAGACTTTGGAATTCCCTTCCTGCTACTTGCTTCCCTAACTGTACTGATATGTGGAAATTTAAATATAATGTAAATGGACATGGTCTCAAATAGTAGCCCCTTACGTCAAAGTGGCGATATGCCTTGTTGGGGGCAAACGCGGGTTAAAAATTAAAAAAAAAAAAAAAAAAAGATTTGTTGGTCGCTCACTTCATTGCCAATTTCTGCTACTGTTTGGGTAGCATGCGTGCGTGCACGCACGCACACACACACACAATGTTGTCCAGGATCGAATGATGATCCCATATTTTATTGTCATCACAATCTGTGAAATCATCTATTTCACAATCAAATCAATTGATTACCTGTTCTAGTAGAGGACCCACCGCAGTGTATAGAACGCAAGCTTAACATACCTCTCTGCAGTATCTTATACCTCAATACATTTGCACATTTTATGATTTAAATTTTTTATTTTATGAGTTATATATAACTAGCTGGCGTTGCCCGGGTGTTTGGAGGTGTGTGTGTTGAGGGGTGGGAGGGTTAGATTAAAACAACCCTGTTAAAAAAAAAAAAAACGTTGCCCAGGTGTTTGGAGGTGTAAAAGAAAAAAAAAAGTTTTAGTAGAAAGGTAAGCTTGAACCCCAAACTTTGACGCGGAGGTGGAAAGGAAATGGAAAAAAAAACCTACGACCTAACCATCTCAACCATGGGAATAGATGAATTGATAAGTGTGTTAAGTTGACGTTTATAAAGCGAAATTAACAGGTGCGAGAACGTTAAGTCGCGTGATGTTTGACCTAGTTTTGCACTGGAAGCCATTTTCTGTTTTACCCCGCTACGCTGCGATCAAAAAATATCTCGAAAATAACTTGTAAAAGTCAAGTAAATTAAAGATAGCTGCGACCCAAGTTCCTTAGTCATAGATATTTAGACAGCATATAAAAAGTTTTAAGAAGCGAGCCAACCGAGAATCACGGCGAAAAAAGCCTTTTGTAGACATACATAAAGAGCGAAAACACATACATACATTTTCGCTTATACAGGGTGGCCACAAAGTCACGCACCAATGTTAATAAAAAAAAGTAAAAAATTTTTTAAAAAAATAAAAAATATTTAACTTTTTTTTTTAATTAACATTGGTGCGTGACTGTGGCCACCCTGTATATATATATATATATATATATATATATAGATGGCTTGAATGAAAGTTTAAAATGCAAAAGTCAAGTATCATAGTGCAATTGTGCTTTAAACAGAAACATTCATTTTGAACGTGCCAGCCTTATCAAAGAACCTACTGTTAATTTTCTATGTCGGGCCTTCGGTTTGTGTGGTGATAAAACTTCTCAAATGCACTTGTGATGTATGGTCAAATTCACCCGTTCTTTCTTTCATCTGATTATCAAAGATATTTTGATACAAAACCTATGTATAAACACTTCTAACCACCAAGTACCTTTGTGTGAAATTTCATAAAAATCAGACCAGCCATTTTGGAGTCCAGAGAGAATGAACTCACAAAGTTCATTTTATTTAATAGCAGAGATATACATCTATACACACACACACACATTATATCAGCAAAAGTGCTGGCACTTACCTGGGCGGAAGACTTGTCCAGGTTCAGACTTTATCAGCAACTGACGTTTGTCCAGATGTTTTAACACCATTGTGAAGCCACAAAGTGCCTCAGCCAAGCCAAGGGTATGCTTATAATAAAGATCTTCTCCGTTGCGGACAAATTTTTTGTGCTCAATTTGGGTTAAGATGATGATAACATCTCCCGGATCAACATCAGGCTGCAATGAAGAAAGTTATTTATTAAAAAAAACAAAAAAAGAGACGAGGATATGGCACAACGGTTAGATGCATTTTATAACAAACCAGTTCTAAGTGACAGTCTTCTAGAGGTTGAAGGTTCAATCTTCACTATAGGCCATTATAAAAAAAAATTAACACTTATCTGGTTATGGTTGAAAAAATGAGAACAATGTACCCTAATGGATTAAGTAAAACATCCTGTTCAAAATTTTATACAAATTTACTAATTCCGTTAGGTTTCCAAAAATTTTTGTTTTTAAATAGTTCGGAAATTATATTCTACACATATTAGGTTTATAAACAGCCAATCAAAACACCGTAAAAAAAAAAAAACATAGGCTGAAGGGAGCAGTCTAAATTTACTTAGGAGAAATTATAATGGGTGAAAGATAATATCACAAAAATAAAACAATAACAGTCTGAGCCAAAAAATGCTTTCAATGAAAAAAGTTTGGTGAAGGAGTAGTAGATATTTTATGCACGAATAAAAGTTACGCAAAACTTCTAAGCGTGACATTTATGAGAGCACGGAAACTGGATCATTTTCAAAAGCATCGGTTATTGGCAAGAAGTGTGATCATATAGGAATTTTCTATAACACCTGTGATTAGTCACAGTGATTGATTTTACACGAAGGAGGAGGAGGACAATTTACTTCACTTTATTAAGAGGAGCAAACAATATTAAATGAAAGAGAAATAAAATTATAACTTTATTGTATTATCAGAACAATAAGGAAAAGTTAAAAGAAAAACTTATTTAGGCCATGGCATTAGAAATTTAAATGCTTCTTGTCAGAAGAGAAGGGCCAGATTTATACAAATATATAAAAAAAAACTGGCTTAATGACATTAAGAAATGAAATAAGAATGAAGAATGGGATAAAATGGTAAAAAATAATTAAAAGTATGTACAACATATAAAGGGTAGTATGTAATGTTTTTAAAAATATATATAAGTCATTATGAGATAATTGGATCATTAAAAGAGCCAATAATAAAACAACTAGGGAAGACAGAAGAGGAGATAGGAAATACAGAATACGGAAAAAAGGTAAAAAAAAAAAAAAAAAAAAAAAAAAAAAAAACGTAAGAAAAAATGTTAAAAAAGGTAAGAAAAAATGTTAAAAAAAGATAAAAAAAAGGGGGTAAAAAAAAAAGGTAAGAAAAAATGTTAAAGAAAAGGTAAAAAAAAAAGGGTTAAAAAAAGGTAAGAAAAAATGTTTAAAAAAAGGTAAGAAAAAATGTTTAAAAAAAGGTAAGAAAAAATGTTTAAAAAAAGGTAAGAAAAAATGTTTAAAAAAAGGTAAGAAAAAATGTTAAAAAAAAGGTAAGAAAAAATGTTAAAAAAAAGGTAAGAAAAAATGTTAAAAAAAAGGTAAGAAAAAATGTTAAAAAAAGGTAAGAAAAAATGTTAAAAAAAAGGTAAGAAAAAATGTTAAAAAAAAAGGTAAGAAAAAATGTTAAAAAAAAGGTAAGAAAAAATGTTAAAAAAAAGGTAAGAAAAAATGTTAAAAAAAGGTAAGAAAAAATGTTAAAAAAAAGGTAAGAAAAAATGTTAAAAAAAGGTAAGAAAAAATGTTAAAAAAAAGGTAAGAAAAAATGTTAAAAAAAAGGTAAGAAAAAATGTTAAAAAAAAGGTAAGAAAAAATGTTAAAAAAAGGTAAGAAAAAATGTTAAAAAAAGGTAAGAAAAAATGTTAAAAAAAAGGTAAGAAAAAATGTTAAAAAAAAGGTAAGAAAAAATGTTAAAAAAAAAGGTAAGAAAAAATGTTAAAAAAAAAGGTAAGAAAAAATGTTAAAAAAAGGTAAGAAAAAATGTTAAAAAAAAAGGTAAGAAAAAATGTTAAAAAAAAAGGTAAGAAAAAATGTTAAAAAAAGGTAAAAAAAAATGTTAAAAAAATGGGTAAAAAAAAATGTTAAAAAAAGGTAAGAAAAAAAGGTTAAAAAAACGGGTAAAAAAAAAAAAAAAAAAAAAAAAAAACAGGTTAAAAAAGAAAAAAAAAATGTTCAAGGAAAACCCAATGTTTATTGGATTTAATAAGAAAAACTTTTATTATGTTCATAGTATCATTACATTTTATTAACTTCCCCACTTTTCATCCGCCAATGCATAGAGTTGGAAGAAACAGAAATTTACGAAAACTGAATGTTATGAGTTAAAGATCATTAAAATCAGGAATATCTAATTTCTAAGGAGCACAGAGTTGTGACACATTGAAATTTAGAACCATTTCCATGATCTTCCCCAGAAAACTTTATGACTTACATTTGAATTTTTAAGAGGGTCCTGGCCCAATAGCTTCCGTGTAGGATGTGGTAGGGGTGGAGAAAACTGAAATTTAGGAAGATTTGCATTTTCTCTCACTTTTCTTTTTATAAAAGAGAGGGAGAGAAAGGGAGGGAAAAAGAAAGAGAGAGAGAGAATACACACCAACTGATCGCCTTCGCCCCTGAATAAAATCTTCTGTCCATCTCTCATGCCTTTATCAACATGAACTTCCAGAATTTTATCGTCATTTACAACTTTTCTTCCCATACATGGCCCACATTTGTCCTTGTCGCTATAAGTTTCGCCTGGGGGAAGAAAAAAAATTAAAAAAAAAAAAAAAAATTAACATATTCAAATTTAACATTTCAATTATAAACACAAGTTTTTACATTTCTGAATTTTTTTTTTTTTTTTTTTTTTTGAGATAAGGATTGATTATTCTTTGCATTCTTTGGACTATCATTCTCATCTTGACATTATCATAGAACAACCGTGGAGAAAGAATGCTGTCGACAATTACATCCTAAGCAGATCGAGTATAGATTTTAACATGATATCAGAACCATTAATTATAAATCTAATATATAAAAGGCTATATGTCTGTCCGTCTCCATATTTTCAAACTCCATCTCTTCTGAAACTAAAAATCACAGAGCGGCACTAGGGGCCTCAAATGATTGGATTTTTTATGGACTGTTCTTTTAGGAGTCTTTAACTGGTTAAAATAGTTTTTAAGGGGTCAAAATTGAAAAAAAAAAAAAATCGTGATACATTTTGTACATGCATCTTAGTTTATTTTTAATCAGCTCATATGCACGTCACGTTGGCAGAGTGGTAACATCACCAGCTTTGAATGCTACAATTTTGCTTTCGGTTTCAATTCTAGCTGATGGCACCCAAATACTTTTTTTTACTTTTGCAATCACAACTTACTTGGCCTTTTGGCCAAGATCAAAGTGTAGTATCTGTTCTCCAGATGCGGCACTTCTATTTCTCGTTCTCTTTCAGTGGAGGAGAAATCTTTCACAACTGAGACAATTTTTATTTTTGTACCTTTTCTCCATGTTAAAAAACGACCCTGATGTCTAACTGTCCCGTGGGGAGGCATTGTAAATCGGTACAATAATATATATGAAATCTGAACAACTTAAAATATCATATTTAAGCGTATTTTACGACCAGGCAATAATAAAAAGGATCTCAATCACAGAAGGCAATGTAAAAACCGCTTTTGGGCCGTACGTAAAATTAAAATATACCTTCTTGGTCTTCTGGCTAGAATCCAAGGGTTAGGATTGTTCTGTCTGAAGATAGCAATACACATGAAAAAATTTAAATGGCTTCAAATATTTCAATATTGGTATCTATAGAAAGAGCTTGATGAGCTAAGAAAGAATCTTTAAATCCAATCAAGGAAGTTACGACTATCTTTATGCCCTGTGTGTTTGGATATTTTCCTCTCTTTAATAAGACCATATACGTTTTGTCACATTTTTTGCACTATTTCAGTAAAAATGCTATATCTTTGTTAAAACACAAGACTAGGCAATGAAATTTGCCATATAAGTGTATTTTTGTGCAAGGAATCTGAATATGCTACTGAAAATCTCCAGAAATTAATGGTTTCCAAATAATCTGCAGTAAATTCATATAAATATGCTGCGATTGCTTACAAATGCCATGTATTCATTAAAAGAAAAGTTAGAACTCAAAGTTTAGTTGTAATGCATTTTATGTGCCAAAAACTGAAATCGAAATCTAGGATTGGTTAAAAATGAATATATTGCAATATTTCTTTGGTATTATTGTAGATTAATACCTTCTGTTACCCCTCCCCATCTGACCACCTCTCCAAAATATGTGATTCTACCTTTATAGCCAATTTCATGTGAACAACTTGAAAAACTTTAATAAAAAGATAAACAAAAATTTTAGAATTTAATGTAAAATGATTTCCCATTTTGAATCATTCGAGCACTTTAGGGCAGTTACACCCCCCCCTTTTCCTATGATAGATAAATCCTGGGTGTTTTTTTTTTTTTTGTTTGTTTTCTAAAAGGCGATTATGCATGATTTTAAGACGGTCTTTGTGCAATTATGAGAAGGTAGGGAGGTTGCCACTCTGACTTTGGGTTAATGATAGGGCTAAAGAAAATTATGTGTGAACATCCTGAAGACTTTATAGAAACAAAACAAAAACAATTTTAGAATTTAGAGTGGGGGTTGGTTTCACATAAATGTAAAATAATTCACCATTTCAAGACGATCCTAGCGTTTTAGGACAGTTGACCAATTTATTGGGGGGGAGGGGGTAATCATTTGCACTTTTCTTCAAACGTTTTTATGCTTTTTTTTTTACATTTATATGAGCTCACAGGGGAAGTTTGTTTAGTGGGGAGCTCTGCCACTTGTACTTAACATTATTGTTAAGGCTGAAGGTTTTAGGAGGAGACTTGCCACTCATACCTAGGATTAGACATAGAATTAAGCGTTTTTTTTTTTTTTTAAGAGGGTGTTTCATACCCATTGTGAAACTTTACAAGAATTATGACAAACAGACAAAAATAAATGTTATTTAAAAATAACAGAAAACATGATGCTTGGAAAAATATCAAGTATTTAAATTCTATTTAAATATAAAAAAAGAAACAAGTTTTGCTAAAGCTGACAAATTGTTAAAAAATTTGAATTAATGTTATTGTGATTTTTAATTACATTTCATGTCTTTTCCTACCGTTGTTATTTTTTAACTGAGCACCTACTACAAATATTTAAATATTGATTATTTAAAAAAAATTTTTTTTTTTTAATAATCGGGTAGATTAGTTTCCATTCGATAATAATTCACTGAAAACATTTTTTAAGGGACGAAAATTAGAAGTGTGTTACCGTTCGTAATCGTACACGTGAACCAAAATCATATTTCACATTTTCACTTGTTAAAATATTTTAAAATTTACTACTACCCAATTTTTTAAAATATTTGTATGGTTGACGAAATAGCTCTAACATGTAAGAATTTTTTTTATAACCAAATTTTTCAATTAAAAAAAAAAAAAAAAAAAAAAAAAGTAAATAAATAAAAAAATCGATTTGGAATAAAAACAAAAACAAACGTCTGTTTACGCCATGTTATCACTGCTGCTGCTGATACAGCTACTATCACTAATACTACAGAAGTCTTGATTCAAATTCATAACGATTTTTTCGGGTATTATGTTTTTAAATTGCTACTAACCACTAGAGAAAACACTGTTCAATCATCTTTTTAACGAATAAACATAGTAAAAAGATTGTTTTATTTAATAGTGAGTGTCCGAAGAAATTTTTTTTTCAAAATTTTCAATACTTACCATTTTGAAATCTTTTTTTAACACAAAAAAAAAAAAAAAAAAAAAAAAAAAAAAAAAAAAAAAATGAGTGGTCAAATGAATTTCGGACACTCGAAATTATTAAAAATGACATCTCTTTCGGCTAATTTCCAAATTTCATTAAAAAAATTCTTTACAGAAACACGATACGAATGTTTAGAAATCGGGGGGGGGGGGTCATTACAAAATCTTACCGAAAATGCTGTTTTATGATGTTCACATGTTTATCACTTTATTTGCTTAAAACTCTAAAAATATATAACGTATGTTATTTACTGATTCATTTGAAAGTAAATTCATTTCTGAACAAAACGGTATTTTGAAGACTTAAAGTGCTTTGGTTTTTAAAATATGACTATTTTAGCAGAAACTTCTTGAAATCTGTGATTATCCAAAGCGTTTTAACGGCCATGTGTATTGCTACTGAAGATGTTATGATATTGTGAGGTTTCCGTTCACAGCGGGCATCCATACAATGGAAATATGTCACAGATTCCTATGAGGATATTGGAGATAAATCGTAACAATCAGATATATTCTAACACTACGTTAACCAGATTACTTAAATACTTTTACAATTTTAACAAAACGGCTACAATAATACCACAGAGTTTCCATGCACGCTAAAGTCCACAGCATGCCCAACAGCAATATATTACATGAAAAATGCCACCGTGGAATTTCCACAGATCTTGCTAATCCAAATGATACGAACAAGAGAAAAAAAAAATTCTTTGTTGATGTAGATAACATTTGACACATTTGAAAGGGGAGGGGGTCCATGTAAAAATCGGCGCTACGACGCTGAATCTTCAACACGCAAACACAAGTTTCTTTCTTTTTAAAGAGATAAATTTGCAATGCGATACCATCCGATGTTATCTGTTGTTTGTCCGATGGATAGTGTGCTTGCTTTTGATCCTATGCTTTGCGAGTTCGCACCCGGAATGCGTAATTTTTTTTTTTTTTTTTTTTTTTTAACGTTTTGGTGAAACAAGTAAAAAAGATTGGGTGCTTGTTAAGAAAAAGTCGGATTAATTTTTTTCAAAAAATGTTGTTTTAAGCAAAAACAACTTAATTGTCATGTCGAAAATAATACATCCAAAAATTACGAAAATTCATAGAGTAGAAGATTATAGTTAAAAGTAATTTTAAATGGAAAATTGGAAGAAATTGCATTTTGTTTTTAGAGGTAAACAATGAGGATTGCGAGTACAGGGGGAGACTTTTTAAGACCATAGCAATGGACTTTTTTTCTTTTTTTTTTTTAATTTTTTTACTAAAAACACAACAGCAAGTTGTACTTGAATTTTCATAATGTTTTTGGATATATTACTATTTTCGAGATGACAAGAACTGTTACTGATTTCAAGATGGTTCAACAAAGGAGACAAGCAAAACAGGCCGAGCATGCGGGGCTCCTCCTCCACGAGTGAAAAATTTATTTTCACCATGACTAATGTTTGCGCAAAATTTAAAAAAATAAATAAAAAGTATCATTATTGAGCAAAGTGCGAACAAACAAACAGATGAACGATTTAAGAGCAAGTTTATCCCTATAATGCCCCCGAGGAGTGCAACTAGAATTATCCGGAAAATCTATTCTAGCAAAACTTTACTTTCACCATGACTAATGGTTTTTTTGGGGGGTTTTTTTTTACTGGGGGGGGGGGGGGGGGGAGCTGCCAACAAATGAACGGACGAATGGGAATAAATTACTAGATCCAATCCCTCCTTTGTCAGAGTTAGGATTAGGAATTTTCATCCATACCTTCACCACGACATTCTGGACATGTCGTCTGTATTTCTTGCATCATACCGGGTCCTAGCTGGCGCATAGTTTTCTTAATACCATGGCCATGACACATTCGGCACGGCAAAACGTTTCCTCGGCCACCAGCACTGAAACGAGAAGAATTGGGATTGAGATTTGACAAATTTGCTTTCAATTAAAAGAAAAAAAAAAAATTTCTAACAACAGTAAAACTATATCTCAGAATGTTGTATATTAAAGAAGAGGTTTTGGGGTCTCACGATGGTGACGTCACAAGCAACAAGTGGGGTGGGTGGGGGTGTCCCCCAAAGAAGGAAAACCCGGCTGGTGAAATGACTAGTATAGACACTTGCAACTAGTATAAATCAGTAGACAGTGATGACTAGGGCTGTGACAACAGCATATTCTTTTCATTGTTTTTACTCAAGTATATATCTGACAGTTAGTCAACCGAGAACCACATCACTGTATATAAAAGCATATAAGATATCAACGGATACACACGCGAGGGTCAAAACAATGAAAAGAATATGCTGTTGTCCTAGTCGTAATGATGACCAATGCATCTCAGACTTTGGGAAAAGTGAAATAAATTCTATTTTTGAAGGAGGAGTTGTTCATGTGACAATAGGCTAGTGAGGAGGGGGGCTTAGCCCCAGTCAAAGCAACAGTTAAACAATACATAATAATCAGATTCAGCAAGAGGGATAGATGATCCAATAATTTGACACAGCAAGAGGGGACAACCTCCCACTCCTGAGGTAACAGAGTTTGGAAAGGACCAGACAATGTCGGGTTGCCTTGCCAGTTCTCAACACATTATGTAATCAATCAGGTGCATTCTGCTCACCCACCAGAATTCATGTTGTTAAGAGACAAATTCCGAACTTAGGGTTGATATTGCCAAACAAAAATCATCCAGAACTTGATAACCGAACTAGCCCCAAAAATACTAAGTAGAAAGCGAATTTAGGTTTTAAAACATTGTAACTTTTACTTAAAATATATACACTTGTGCCCGATATTATTCATACCCCTCGGATCTTTGAGATTTCTATAAGATTATTGCTCAAACCAGAAGGTAGACAATATTAAAGGGATTTCAAACAATAAATCAAGCATAAGCATTTAATTTAAACTCAACAAATAAATAAATTATGCAAGTTTGAAACATTATACAAAGAAAAACAATAATGGCACTAGTTCAAAATTATTCATACCTCTCTTACTAATAGTCAATAGCATGCCCTTTATTCTTAATAACTGCCTGTAACCGTTTTGGATATTTATCAACAAGGTTTTTACAAGCATCAACACTGATTTTTGACCATTCTTCAATGCAGTAGTTCTCCAAATCCCTCAAATTTCTAGGTTTCCGCTTTTTAACCTCAGTTTTCAATATGTGCCAGAGGTTTTCGATAGGGTTCAGGTCGGGACTCTGGCTAGGCCATTCCAAAACATTAATTTGATTATCCTCAAACCATTTCTTGACTATTTTGGCAGTATGTTTTGGATCATTATCCTGTTGAAGGACCCAGTTTGGTCCTAAATGGAGCTTCTCCGCATCCTGTCTAATGTTTTTCTGGAGTATCTCCAAATATTGCTCCTTCTTCATGGTTCCATCTATCTTGACCAAACTACCTGGACCACTAGCCGAAAAGGAGCCCCAAAACATTAGGCTACCACCACCATGTTTCACCGTGGGTATGGTGTTCTTTGGGTTGTAAGCTTCTCCTTTCTTCCTCCAAACGTAAGAAGCATCCATATGGCCAAACAATTCAATTTTTGTTTCGTGAGTCCACAAAATACTTGAGAAAACGGACTCTGGAGAATTCACATGGTTCCTAGTAAACTTTAGACGTGCTGCAAGGTGTTTTCCGGTGTGCAATAGAGTCCTTCTTGGTCTTCTTCCTTTCAGACCATTTTCATGCAGAGTCCTTTGCAATGTTTGCCTTGATATTTTTATGCCAGAAGACTCCAGATTTTCTAAAATGTCCTTGGTAGTGGTGGTTGGATTTGCATTAACACTTCTTACAATATTCCTGGTGGCTCTAGCAGACAGTTTCCTTTTCCTTCCTCTACCAATCAAGTTGTTTGTTGTGTGGTGGCTCTGGAATTTTTTGATGATGCTCTGTACTGTTGCTGTAGGGACCTCAAATTTCTTGGAAATTGACTTTTAACCTAAACCATCCTTATGTGAATTCACAATTTTAGTCCTAAGATCATTACTAAGCTCTTTTTTCTTCCCCATTCTAATAATTTTTATTCTTTTATTGGTTTTCAGTTGATATCATTTTAATTTCTGAAAAATGCAAAAAACGAAATGAAATTAATCAAAGGTTGTATAAAAGCATTCAAAATAAGAATCAAACAAGAAACAAACAGTCAGAAACTCGATTAATACTGAAAAAATAAGGGGGTATGATTATTTTTGAACATTGCAGATTTTATAAATAGCTGTATATTTCTTTTATTACAAGTATCCCGAGATTTTAAAATGACGAAAATGATCAGAAGAGGTTTATTAAGAATATGTATCAATATGGACGTAAACAATAAATTCTAACAAAGTTACACCTAATAAACTCAATTTTCAAGGGGGGGTATGAATAATATCGGGCACAACTGTATATATAAGTCCAAATAAAACTTACCCTCCACATGTTTTACAAAGAACAGTCCGAGATAATTGGAGCTTGGCAGTTTTACCATTATAAAAATCTTCTAGTGTTACACTGAAAAAGAAAACATTTATATATAAGGCAAATTTATATCTATCTGTCTATTTAAAACTTAAAAAATACACAAGCACCTACAAATTTGTTAAAAAAAAAAAAAAAAAAAAAAAATGGTCATTTAATAATATCAAGAGATTCTTTTAATGTTATGTAAAAGGAAGTAATTGTTCTTTTTTCACAAGTTATTTCCCTTAGGTTGACTATGTGTGCATGTCCAGGAGAGGAATAGGATAGGCAATGAAGAAAGGGATAGAAGTTGTGCTATATTTTTGTCCTGGGCAATGCATCTGGCAATGAGAGATTTTTGGAGAGAGTGGATCTTGCAGCAAGTGAAAATTGTACTGGTGGTCGACACAGGATGTGGCATAGGCAGTGATGTTCAAATACCCCCAGTTTGCATAGATCACTTGCCCACATGAGCTAAGTTGCACAACCAATATAGGAGAATAGTGCAGATGAGGACCTGGTAGATTCTGACTTTGGTGTTCAGATTCTAAGTTTGGTAAAAAAAAAAAAAAAAAAAAAAAAAAAAAAAAGGGGGGTATATCAGTCCATCTAAATTAAAATCGTTTGCACTCCTTGTTCTTGGCATAAGAATTGAAGATAAAATTGGAATTATAATTATAAGTTATTTTTTATTTTTTGCAGAACTGTTGTGTTAAAGAAAAAAATTTAAACAGTTTTTTTTTTTATTATTATTATTTAGTCCAAACATTTCTGTAATTAAAACAATTTTTTAATGTTTAGTGATTGTATTTAAGATGGTCAGGCATTATGTTATTAAAAAAATTGAGCATTTATTATATCAAAACTAAACACTAAGTAACCAATGCATTTCTCTTTTCATAGATTATGTTAATATTAAAGTTTCATGCTTGTCCAGAATTTCCCCTTCATTAAAAGAAAAAAAAAAATCTGACACATGTACCTGTGATGAAACAAAACTATGTTCTAAAACTCAAATTGATCAAGTAGTTTTATTTTCATAAAAGATTTTTTTTTTAAAACGATTAATGAGAATTCATAGGCATTACAGCATAAATTTCACAAGTTTGAATTACTGAGTTAGTCCTCCCTTTTTAGATCGTTTTCAAAATGGCAGATAAGACAGCCATTGTTACTCAAATTTTCATTTTCTTCTTTAAAAGTACAACTACTTGATCAATTTACGTGAGTTTTGGAATATGATAGTTTTGTTTTATCACAGGTATGCATATCATACAGATTGTTCTTTCTTTTAAGCATATGGGAGAATTCTGGACAAGAACCTAAAGTTTTGTTTACTGTGAACATGTCAAGTTCACAAAAAGATGTATTGTTGCAGACGTATATTAAATATGCTACTGTCAAGCATTGCAGGGAAAGCCTAACAGCAATATCGAATATGGTTTTAAATGAATCGTGAATTTTATAAAGAATGGCAGCTAATTACCGCAAGTGATGTGTAGTATCATCTCCTCTTTGACGACGGTGTCTAGAACCCATGAAGCCACCCCTCATACCAAACATTCCTCCCAAAACATCACCAAAAGGGAAGCCTGAAAATAGAAATTGTCTATCACATTTTGCTTTAACAAAAAATAAAATAAAAAAAATCATGAAATTAAAATTGTGTGCAATAAAGCTAAAAAAAATTATAAACCTTTATGCAACAACCTAAGATACAGAAAGTTCTACACAGATGAGTGGAACAAAACTAAAAAACAATGACAGTTTTAAGTTAAAAAAATCTATATGCTCATCAAATCAATAAGGAAAAACAAAGGAAACTCTTTAGACCTTGGTATTTCAAAGCTTCATGCTTCTCATTAAAAGAAAAGAGTAAGGTTCTATCTCTAAAACAGTGTTTCATGGTAAACAACTGATGATCCCTTTCAGAACATTGGTACTATTGTTTGTTCATGTAATTAAAGCGATTCAGTTACGCAGGAAATGGGTTGACTTAATTACAAAATAATTTTCCAATGAAGGACAATTTTTTTTTTTTTTTTTTTTAAATAGCTTTAAAAGAAACTTCCAAGACATTATATATATATATATATATATATATATAGTCAATCATTCAACCACGGTAGTGGTTGAATATATGCTTAAGTCCGAAATTGAATGAATCGAGACACATTCAAACCCCCACCATTAATTCCGATCGCAACCAAATTTAAAACAGGTTATATAGTTGGATAGAACACCTCATTAGCTACATTTTGAAAAAAGAATTTCGAAAATTGGTTCAGTAGAAAAAAAGTTACAAAATATGTGGGTTCACAAACAGGAGAGTAAGTACATAAGTGACTAACGCTTTTTTATTTTTTTTATTTTGCATAACTTTTTTTGTATATAAATATTTTTAACTGCGATTTTGCCAATATGACATGTTAGCGTAACGGTTAGAGTACCGGTGGAAAGATTTTAGGTTCAATCCCGTGTATCGTTTTTTTTTTATAATTAAAAAAACCAAACTTTTTTTTTAATAACTAATTTTTTTTTTAACTCTCTTTATGATTTTATAGCAAAAAATGGTGAATTTATCGATTAAAAATATTAGTGAATTCTATGATATACATATTCTTTAAATGAACTCAAATTTTTCGTTATCACATTTGATGAAAAATGTAGTCCCATTTTGGCAATGCGTCTGACCAATGATGCTTTTGAACCTGCGACCAGCACTGCGATGTCATCAGCAGCAGCCTGGGCATAAATATTCCTATTTTTAAACTCCTTCAAAAGAGGATTCAGCATACAGTTCCATAGTAAAGGTGATAAAATCCCACTTTGGGGGTTTCATTTAACTACTTCCCTTTTAACAGTTGCCCTCAATAGTTCTACTTGAACTGTTCTGTGCCTCACCATATACTCAATTCATCGGATGAGTACTGGTGGCACATTGAGTTCTCCTAGCGACTTGAACATACTACTGAAGGTTATGTTGTCAAAAGCTCCAACGATATCTAAAAAGACACCGAGTGCATCTTTTTGTTAGTTTACGCTCTATACAGATCACGAATTCATGAACCGCAGTCTCGGTAGAGACCCTGGCTCGGAACTACTGTGATTGAATGATAAATATTGCATAAATGTGTGTTTGAGAGCTAATTTTTTTTAACAATCACTAATAAATATTATAAATTTATATATTAATACAATAGCAATGCCTGGAAAAATCGTGGATTATATGGAAAAATGCACGCATGAAAAGTAATATTCTTAAGATTTTATTAAACCTGGAAAAGTAAAGGACAAGAAATTAAACCTGGAAAAGTAAAGAACAAGATATTGTAGTAAAGTAAAAAATAAGAAATTTTTAGACTTAAAATATTGCAGCTAAAAATAAAATTTGAATATTGATAAATATTTTATTTATTATTTGCATATGCTGTTGTTTATTGTTGAGTTAGAAAGGGTGTCAGTCGCTGGATTGAACTTATTTCCCCCCTATTATTTGCATATATTTATGTAGTGAAAATTGTTTGAATAAAATTAATTTATTAGTTAGTTAGTAGATGGAATTAATAATTTTATAATTTACATAAAAATTAATAATTTTATTATATCATAATTGGGATCATTTAATTCTTTCTAACTCAACAATAAACAACAACATATGCAAATAATAAATAAAATATTTATCAATATTCAAATTTTATTTTTAGCTGCAATATTTTAAGTCAAAACATTTCTTATTTGAGTTAGAAAGAATTAAATGATCCTAATTAGCTGTTTCCCATGATAGTAGCCCCCTACACCAAAGTGGCAATGTGCCTTGTTTGGGGTGAAAATGTAATTAAAAAAAAAAAAAAATTATATATATCTATATATTTATGAAAGTGTGTGTGTGTGTGTGTGTGTGTGTGTGTGTGTGTCTGTACATTTCCCTACACAATAACTGTAAATTTTAAGTTTACAGACTCAAAATTTGATATACAGGGTACTGAGATTTGGGAAAATCTATCTGATCGGTTTTCGGCCAGAAATTTGGCGATTAAGGGGTAAAATTTTAACGATTTGACCTTTGAGAACTCTACCAAACACTTCCAACAATTTGGGGTCTAAACATTTTAAATTTTAGATATAGGTTCCTTGGACATGGATCTAACTTAATAACTTGATTTGAGCCCAAAACAGTAAATGTTAAAGGGTCATAATAGGGGTCAAAGTAAAAAAAAATTGACCGTTTTTTTTTTGTTTTTTTTTTTTTTGCTCAGCATACACCTTCAAACACCCGGGCACACATGCTAGTATATATATATATATATATATATATATATATATCTATATCTCAGGTCTGTGCAAAAGTTTCTGCCAGTTTGTAGAATGGGCATTTTAAATTTATTTCATGCATATTGTTATTAAAATTGTTATTAAAATATATCACCATGATAAATTCAGAACTTTATTTTTTCATATTATTAAAGCATCATTCATTCTTTTTTTTTTTTTTTTTTTGCAATATTTTCATCCATGTTGACTTGAAAATGACTTTAGTCAACAGAAAGGATGCAGGTCATCTTCCATCATGATAATGCTCGTCATCAGACAGCACTCTTGGCCAATGATTTAAAAGAATTGGTTTGATAAACCTTGCCCCATCCTACATATTTTTCCGACCTAACTCATTTGGATAATCACTTATTTCGAGGATTACAAAACCATTTAGATGGCCTCAGGTTAACATCACAAAAGGGGATTTAACACTAGATGCATATTTCACATTAAAACCAAAAGAATTTTAGAAGAGAGGCATTTATAAGCCCGTTGATAGGTAGAATCAAGTTTTAGAGAGCAAAGGTTGTTATTGTTTTGAATAAAGATTTTTAACAACACAGATTTTCATTTCCAAGATGAAATTTTAAATCAGCATAAATATTTTGCACTGAATAAATTAAAAAATTTGTCATCTAGAAACAAAGTGTAGTATCTGTTCTGATGCTATGCAGTTGATTCAGTAATTTTCCCCACACTTTCTATGCCTAAATCAAAACGTAGATTCCATGAACAAAACTTCTTTCTTAGAAGTGCACACCTGTGCAACTCTTCCGTTTGCCTGTTTCCCACCTGACTACAACTTGGATGTCTTAAAGTCCAACATAAACAAATTCCTATGAATCGCCCCCTTAAGACACTTTATCAAATCTCTAATACTAACGATTACTACAATACTATCCCACTGATTACTGTACATGCAATAACTCTTATCCCGGAGTGGCTTCCGGGCCTTGATAGGTGGTGACCTTCATATAAATAAAAAAAATAAAAAGATTCTGTCCTGTTAATGAAGGAAAAAAAAAAAAATCTTTCTAGACTCAAGCAATTTTATTTATTCCAATCCAAATTACCCCTTTGAAGCTGGATTTTCCCCACATTAAAACACAGACCTTGAGTTTAACTTTGCCCTTGGAAGGAGGTACATTTATAGGAACAGTATTTCAGGTTTTTTTTTGTTTTTTTGGTTTTTTTTTACAAGTACAGTATGTTAGTGTGGAGATTTAATGAAGTGTTTACTTAAGGGAGTGGTTCATCAGGAATTTGTTTACGTTGGACTTGAAGACACCAGGTTGTAGTCAGGTGGGAAGCAGGCAGACAGAACAGAGTTCCACAGGCGTGCAGTGCTAAGAAATAAGCTTTGTTCATGGAATCTACGTTTTAATACTATTCTACAACCACACTGTATTTTTATACTTAAGATATCTATTAATTATATATTAATAATTAAATAAATTAATTAAAGATTCCATGTTATGTTAGTTGTACACTAAGCCGGGAAAGTTAACTATTGAATAGCAAGTTTATTATTTGTCTCATAGAATGTCATGTTAAATTTACTAAGTTGTATTTTCCTAGGGTGAACAGTTTGAAATGTCTACAGACAATAGCTATTTCATCTCTTTGATTCAGTAGTTTAATCATGTATAATTATGATTAAAAAAATAATACAGTTTAGAAATTGTGATGAATGTAATACAAAATTAAATACTTTGCATTTATCTATATAAAATGGACGTATGTGCGTTCGGTTCGCTTTAATAATCGTAATTAATATTAATTATATATGCAAATTTAATTTCACGTGGAGGCTTAATCTTAACTGATAAAAGAATTCCCTTTATTTTTAATAGAAACTAGCCTGGGAGCCCGGCGTTGCCCGGGTGTTTGGAGGTGTATGTTGAGCAAAAAAAAATAAAATAAAATAAATAAAAAATAGTAGGAAGGAAGGCTCGAACCTGTACCACGAAGGAGGAAAAGAACGGGGGAAAAAGTGACGTCTTTGTTGTTACGACTACCGTCAAACCTGATGTGACGTAGGTTTAAATTAAGGCTAGACAATCGAAAAGAGGAGATGAATTGATAAAAAAAAAAAAAAAAAAAAAAAAAAAAAAAAAACCCTCCTTGTAGAAAAGTGCCCAGTTGAGGGTGAAGAAATTAATGTTTTTAGCCAATTTTTCAATATTTGTCGTCTGAAAGGCCCAACTTCAAAACTATACTAATCATGTAAAAATCCATTACCTCTGTTGAAAGTTTAAGGCAGACATGCAAACATACATAAATACATTTATATATTGGTAGCTCAAATTTTCGACCCAAACCAATTAAAAAGCTTGCCCTTATCCCTAATCTGATTACCCTTTATGTAAAATTTAAAATGTTTAGACCAGAAATTGTCTGAATAGTTTGGTAGAGACCGCAGCGGTCAATTTTTTTTAACTTTGACCCCTTAACATTTATTGTTTTGGGCTCAAATCAAGTTATTAAGTTAGATACATGTCCAAGGAACATATATCTAAAATTTCAATTGTTTAGACCCAAAATTGGCAGAGGAGTTTGGTAGAGTTCTCAAAAAGTCAAATCGTTGAAATTTGACCCCTTAACAGCCAAATTTCTGACCAAAAATGGATTACAAAGATTTTCCCAAATCTCAATACCCTGTATATCAAATTTCGAGTCTAGACTGAAAATTGACAGTTATTGTGTAGGGAAATGTATAGACAGACACTTTCACTTTTATAGATAGATTTAGTAAGAACAAAGAATTTATCTATTAGATTTAATAGTTATAATTAAACTAAACTAATAACAGAAATAGTTGCTAAAGTTTAAATCAATTAATTTTGTAAAGACAAGCTTCTGTAAAACTATATTGTAAAATAAATAGTTGTTAAAGTTCATATTACAAACAATTACAAATTTGATATATCAATTACATCTACAAAAAAAAAAAAAAAAAAAAAAAAAAAAAATTTCTGTAATTATACATTCATTCCTATCCGCGTAAAATATAGCAGATATTAAGTACATTTATTAATAGCAAATTATGAAGAGTCTTAATAGTTATGATGTCTTAATAGTTATCATGTTTCAGAATTTGAGATGAGGATTGGTTATTTGCATCATTTGAATTCATCAGCCTACTCTTATCTTGAGCGTCACTTTTATAATGTTTCAGCCGATTTAACCTCCGACCGTCATGTGTATATCATCAAACTCTGGAAGGTTTCTGTCGAACTTGAAAATTTGGACAGAATTTCTAACAGAACTCTTTATTTACTTCACAAGGGTGGGGGTAGTATGCTCTTGTTCTGTCAGCCCTAGCTGGATAAAGGTCCTAAGTAATTGACTTTAGGAAGTTGAGATTATAACCAGGCCTTGCACAAAGCTGAGAGGCCAGAAGAAGAACCATGACACAAAACTGTCAACTCATCTTAGCATAGAAACGGAGGTTAAATAATGATGATGGTTCCTCTCCATCCCGTGATTTGTGGCTCTGTTTAAATTTTCATTCTATTATTATAGTTTAAAATCCTGTTTATTAAAACTCTTAAGTATTTTTTTCCAAAGTTATTTGTACAGCTGTAGTTAAATTTTAGCAGTTTTATTGGATGTTTTAGGTAGAGGGTTATTTGTTGAAAAATGTAAAAAAAAAATTATGAAACGCATCCAATTTTTGTTTTAATAAGCAAATTTAATGAGAATGTTAAATAATTTACCAGTTTCTATTTTCTTTGAATACTTCTATTATTTCTGCTAATATACTTGATTTTAGTAGCAGGCTGCCTGGCATTGTCCAGTCATTTTAATCTGTGGTTAATAATAATTAAGATTGCCGCGGATAAAAAAAAAAAAAAAAAAAGTCTTCATTTAGATGTTCATATTGAAACAGGAAACAAAAAATTTTAGTTTTAAAAGTGAAGATAACATTGCCCAATTAAAAAAGGTTCTTTAAAATTCAAGGCGTGCCTATTGAAAAAAGTGTGAACAAACAAATGGACAAACGGGGGCTAACCAGAATTATCCCGGAAAATCCGTTCTGGCAAAAATCACTACTAATGTTTACGCAAAATTAAAAAAAAAAAAAAAAAAGCACACACACAGATATATATATATATGTGTATGTACACACATATTTGAATAACTTTGGAGGGAAAAAAACAAAACAAAAAAAACAAAAACGATAATCTGGACAAACACGAAGGAAAAAAAAAAAAAGGAGCAACTTACCTCCTGGGCCACCAGGGCTGAAACCATCCGCAAGCCCTTGCATTCCAAAATTATCATAAATTTCTTTCTTTTCAGGATTGGAGAGGATGTCATATGCATTCCTAATTTCCTTAAACTATAAAAAAAAAAAAAAAAAAAAAAACAATGTAAAGCCAACATTTTGCCATGATCGGACACAGATTTTAGGTAAATACTTGAAAACTGGAGTATAAAATGGTAAAATTTATAGAGCCAATATTTTATTTTTACAAATCAAAATTTTATTTTCAGTAAAAAAAACTTTTATTTGAGTGACAGTCATGATGACCATATCGACAAGTGTCATTTATCAATTGATTGGTTGCTAACGCGAACGCAATTCAGACATTCAAATAAAATTTTGAGTCTGATGCCCTTTAAAATTTTGCTCAAAACCAAAAGCAATTAGACTTCTTGGTTTGCACTAAACACACATTTAGGAGCAACGTTTACTGTTAGGACAGATCTGAAGAATGAACAACCCTCCCAAATAACAAAAGTGTAATAAGAACTCACACCATTAAAAACAGAGCATGTGAGGTTCCCCTCCATGAGGGGAGAAAAAAAAAAAAAAAACATCCAAGATGTGGTTATTGAGAAAAGTGCAAACGGATGAATGGGAGTGAACTCTTAGGTCCAATCCCTCCTTTGTTGGGGGTAAAAGATTGAGGAAAAAAAGAAAAAACAAAACAAAAAAAACGGGAACAATGGAATTCAGTTAAGACAGTCAATTTGTAACAAATGCAACAATGAACTGAGCAAGGGACACTAAAATATTTGCAATAGGATAACCTGCAAAGGTACGATGTACAACATATTTACCATGAAATTTGGTTTGCTAATTTGCACCTGACGTGATATTTTGTGCTATTTATTACATCAGATTCATTTTTTCAGATAAAAGTTCAACTTTTCTGCTGGGGGTTGCAATCTTATATTTCTGAATATTAAAAATAAAAAAAAATAAAAAAATTTAAAAAAAAAGTCATCCAACCTTGAATATCTTAGATAAGCCAAACTTTGTGACTATCTAATCATTGTCAACATATCAAAGTCTGGAATTTCATTTCATATAAAATCTTTTCTTCTCGTGCATGGTTCATCTCTCGATATGACTTGCATTTTCTTCATAACATTATTCGATTATTTATTAAAAGCAATCTTAAATGTTTAGTTTTTTTTTTTTTTTAATGTCTTTGGGAAAAGGGGGGGGGGGAAATTAAAACATTGCAGATTCTTTTTAACAATTTTGTAATTTAAAGAAATAAAGTCTATAAATATTAGTGTTGGGATGATAATTAATCGGAATCAGAATCGAACAAATGTGTGCCTATTTTCTGATGCTAACAACAATTCCTGTACCTTTTTTTTGATTTTGCTAAAAAAAAAAAAAATAAAAAAAATAAAAAAAAATAAATAAATAAATAAAATTCTACTGTTGGTAGTAATAAATACTTACTGATTTTAACTTCCAGTAAAACTAAAATTTATAGATCCCCCCTCTCAAGTGTATTTTTACGTCTAAGAATGAACATATGTACATGTGTTTTTTTTTTCAGTAAATATGGCTAAAATAATTATTTTATAGTTAACTAGAAATTTATAAACTATCTGAATCAAACAAAAATATTGGAATCATCTCTCTCTCTCACACACACACACACACACACACACTTAAATTTTACCCAAAGTGAAACCTGATGAATTTAATAAGGTTACGGTTAGTGCTTAATAAAAAGAGCATGATATATTTTATTTTAGGTAAACAAATTCCATGATCACGACAAAATCAATTAATAACTATGACCTAAACTTCTGATTTCAAAGAGACATGTTCTCAAGACCCTGTTGATTTTGAGAGTATGTCTCTTTGAAAGTGGAATTGTAGGTTTCCTGATGATGGTGATTAATTGACCGAAACAGCGTTGTTGTAACCATATAATTTGTTTACCTAATATCAAATCAAATTTATTTATATACATCGCTTCTCTTGGCTGTACGTTGCAAACGAAGATTCTATGAAGGGGGTTGTCCATGTTGACTGCAGGCACGCTTATGGCTGACGAGCCCGATGCGGGACAAGCAAGTTTGGCCGCAGCGACTGCAATCAAAAATCACGTTAGGTGTGGCTGCTGAGGGTTCCCGAATCTTCCTCCTGCAGTGCTTCTCTCGCAGATTCTCTCTGCAGGAGATCTCAAAGGAGGTGACAGCCTGGTGGACAGTACGTCGCCAAGTAACACGGTCAGCAGTGAGTGCAGACCACTGGAGGTGGTCAATGTGGCAGTTACCAAGGGACTTCTTCAGAGAGTCTTTATATCTTTTCTTTGGTGTCCCTCTGTCACGACGGCCAGTAAAGAGTTTGCCATATAGGACTATTTTGAGCAGGCGATGATCCTCCATTCTGAAGCAGCACGGCCTCGATGCTGGTGATTTCTGCCCGCTCAATGACCTCAACATTGGTGACAGTCACTCCAGTGAACATTTTGAGAATGGTGTGGAGACAGCGCTGATGAAAACGCTCGAGGAGTCGTAATTGGTGCCGGTAAATTGTCCACGACTCAGTTGTACAAGAGGGAGTACTACAGCTCTGTCCACTGATTTTTGTGCAATTTTTTTTTTAAGGCAAACAATGCCTTTTCCAGACTGTTGTATGGTCTGCCAAAAGCGTTGTTTGCCTTGGCCAGTCTGTTGTCAATTTCCCTGTTGAGTTTGGCATCTGATGTGATGGTACACCCCAAGTAGTTACATACACACACACATTTTATATATATATATATATATATATATATATATATATATATATATAGAGAGAGAGAGAGAGAGAGAGAGAGAGAGAGAAGAGTTACTAAATTTAAATATAGAAGCAGACAATATTTAATACAGGAGATAATCAACAATGAACCAAACAAATCAATATGTACCATTGCAATGGAGAAAAGTTAATTAGACTGGGTTATGCATGACGTTTCATACAAAAGAAGGAAAAGTACAATTTCTCTGTAAGATGATATAAGAGACTGAAAAAACATGAATTTGAAAATCCCCACTGGAGTCAAATAAGCTGAGATGCTTTCCAAATGAGAAAAAAAACTTCTAAGATGAGAAGATCAGCTCCCAGAACATGTGGCTCGCTGCTTCATCAAAAGCAAGAATTTTCCAGTGACAACAAAATGGTTTTCGTGGCATCACCAAGGTCACATCATGCCGACTCACTACTCCCCGAGAATCCCGGGTTGAAGACATCAGTATTAACGAAACCCTGGATCGATTACGTCAGTTGTGTGGTAGCAAGACTTAGAACCCTGCTATTCTAGGCATACTAACACCTAGCCTCCCAGCTCATCCAACTGCAATGTCAGACTGTACCGTACAGTGGAAGGAGATGCCAACAAATTCAGCTGCAACATAACGGAGGAGATAAAAACTAGGATCACCAGAGCCATTGAAGGGCTAAGAAGACTATGCAGAACACCTATGGCTAGTTCTGAGGCTACCTGAAGACTATCAAAGAATCACTTATGAGGACAAATTGAGCCAAATTTGATAAATAAATCTTAAAAACAAACTTATTTCCAAGACAATCTTGCAAACAAATATCAGCACTATGCAGAAGAAACAATTTCACACACACACACACTTTTGCTAAAACCTCTAGCTTTGATGGAGAGGAGACTAAAATTTGCTGCTATGGTTTCAACTGATCTGAAATAACAGCAAGGGGAGACTTGATTCCAAATATTTCTCATGTTATATCTCCCCTCTTTTGGAAATAGAGTACAATTACGAATATCTCCAGTAGCAAACATTGCGAAATTTACTTTATGTATGAAAACCAAGGAGGGTAGATACAAGATGAGAAATATTTGGAATCAAGTCTCCCCTTGCTGCTATTGCAGATAATTTGAAACCATAGCAAGTTTTAGTCTCCTCTCCATAAAAGGCCAGAGGTTTTGGGGAGATATCAGATATTTTCTAATTCATATGCAAAACTAGAAAAACAAATGACTGTGATTGAAACATTTCATGGCTATAAAAAAAAAAAAAGTGCTAAAAATAGTCTCTGGATGATCCTTTTAATTAGTAATACACGCGGATGATAAAACACTTTGGATAATCACAGATTTTGAGGTAGTTCCACTAAAATAGCCATATTTTAAAAACCAAAGCATTTCAAGTCCTCAAAATACAACTGTTTTGTTCAGAAATGAATATACCTTCAAATGAATTAATAATAATGTACATTATATTTTAAGAGTTTTAAGCAAATAAAGTGATAAAACTGTGAACGTCATAAAATGGCGTTTTCGGTAAGGTTTTGTTAAGTCCGAGTAGCAACCCTCTCCATATTCATTACATAAACACCCTCTAAAACCCACACATAATTATGAGAAAAAACAAAAAAACAAAAAAAAAAAAACAGCCTTCATTTGTCAAATTCTGATCAATAGTTGCTGAAATTTTAAACTTATAAACTTGCTAATATATATATATATATATATATATATATATATATTACAGGCACTGGTAGCCAAATTGAATATTGAAATGCTCATATCTTTGGTTCTATGAGACGAAACTACATGAAAATTTGCAGGCTTTTTGAAGATTATAATACTATTGTAGGATTAAAATTTTATGACAATTGAAAAAAAAAAATATATATATATATATTTTCAAACCAATAAAATATGCGCATATTTGCCTCATATATATATATATATATATATATTCTTGACAGGTTAGCTTCAGTTTTGCTGCTTTGGGATGAATTTTGCCTAGGTTTTTATTTTGCTTGGTTGTTTCCTATATATATATATATATATATATATATATATATATATATATATATATATATATATATATACACACATACACACACACACACTAGCTGACTGCCCAGCATTACCCAGTCATAAAACACACATATATTTTGATTAATGCAGATCTTGTATTATTATATTGGACCAATGTATAGTAATGATTAAAAACAAAAAAAAAGTCTCATGTGCCACCATCAAGAATAGAAACCAAAACATTTAGCTTACAATTTACTTTTTCCTTTGATGTTAATGCCTGAGCTAAGATACGTTTGCCGCAAAGCTAAAAATCAAAACCAATAGCTATTACATTACGCATACATATTTGTAATGCCGTCATTCGACCGTAACCTGGCAATTTTTTTTTTTTTTTTTTTTTTTTTTTTTTAATTTTCATACTTTCCCACCGATTTTCCCTGGTTAAAACCCAAATATAAAGTTTTGCATGAGTTCAAACACCCTAAATATGAAGTTTCATGTATGTAGACCAAAAACTAACAGGAGTTCGGTAGGCAAAAAGTTTTTAACATATATATGCTTACATAAATATAAAAAGGTTTTTGCTTACTATAACCTTTTTACGCAAATATTATGCAAGTATAAATCATGTAGAATATCTGCATGAATATAATTACACGAAATAGTTAACTAAAGATGATCCCATAAGATGAAAAGAAAAAAAAAACTAAACAGGGAATTAATTAAAATGAATGTTTAAAAGGAATATACAAATTAGCTGGACCTTTTGCAGATGAATGCAATTCTACGACCCATATATAACAAAGTTGTATTTTTTTTTTTTTTTTTTTTTTTTTTTTAAATAGAAAAAGGTTTTTATGAAACCAAAACTTTGGGTATATTGCTATTATTACCAATCAAGGAAACTTTAAAATAATGTCCTGATTTTAATAAAATCCATTCTTCTATCAACATTTGTACCTTTATTTGTAAAAAAAAAAAAAAAAAAAAAAAAAGTATTTAATAAAAATAATCTAAATTTATTTAAATTTTAATGAAACATTTTAAAAAATTTCAAACAAAGTAATAATAGATTGGTTTCCTTTTAAAATAAATTAAACAAACCTTTTCTGCAGATTCTGGATTTTTGTCTGGATGATATTCTTTAGCCAACCTGTGATAAGCCTGTAAAGAAAAAAAAAAAAAAAATTAAAACTAAAATGTTATATACCGACAAACTCAGTAATATTCATCCTCTAATTGCCTCTGGCCTTGATAAGCAATGACCCATAAATACATAGAAAGAAAAGGAGATATAGCGAATAGAAAAACTAATATTGGATGCATAATACTATGGCTAAACCAACACCTCAGAGAATGTTAAGTTAAGAAAGAAGTCACCACAAAAAAAAAAAAAAGAAAGTGGCCAGTAAAATCTATTGTACCCTCTAGACAGGATGGCGCCCTGACAGTTTGGTTTTTAGTAGCTGGTCGGATAGTAATAAGCAGAGAAGAAAAATTAATGTAGCCAGTTCTGGTTGTTGTATCAGCGTTCACAGTGGGTTGGTTGAGCCAGCTCTTCCAACTGAATTCTCTGCATCTTGTATAGATACTAGCCAGGCACGTCCATTTGAAGCTGCGGTCAATATCAGGTCTAGCCATTTGCGGTTTCAGTGATGCATTCTGTAGAGGCAAGAACACAGGATCAGATCAGCATCTTGCTTCACCATGCTGAGCTAGGTTTTCAGCTGACCACTTGTTTCATTCAACCCTGAAGTGGGGCTGGGTTGATGGTGGCATGGATGAAGTTATCTGGTTGCTGGCACAGTGTGACCAAACCATCGGAGACGTCTTGAAAGGACGGTCTGTTTGAGGGATGGTATCTGGCAGCACAAACGGATGATGGCATTTGGGATGAATTGGTGTCTGTTCTGGTGACCATCTGACTATGGATGAGAGAAAAACTGAACATCTAGGATTTCTGTTTGAAAAATAGATTTATTGGATGAACAGATCAGACGGATTAAATTGGGGTAGATATGGGGAGCAAAGTCGGCAGGAGGAGAACAATTAGACGGAGTTTGGGAAAAGAGTACAAGAGGGTGAATGAATGGTCTCGTGATCTCCTGTAAGCCATGGCTAAGATTTTGAATTAGAAGGATTGGGACTTAACTCTACTAGTGGATGCTAACGGTGAGGTCCTAACGACACACACCCACAACCAACAAGTCAAGCACAAAATATACCTGTGACACTCTTATTTTGTAAAACTTGCTTGGTTTTGCTTTGAACATTTGACAGTTAGATGGGTATAGCTATGCAAATGTTTTGTTTAAGTTTTAACTGGCTTTGCAATCCCTCCTACCCCCACCAAATTCAAACAATCTAACCGGAGTTGAATGGGTGACATTCTTTTCTTATATATCTACGCAGAGGAAGTAAAATTCCATCTTTCATTTGTGGTTGTATTTCACAAGTTTTAATAGAATACAAATCCTTAACCAAACCATTCAAATGCTATGGAAAATATTTAATTTAGACAAGTCACATTTAATGATGCGATCAAAGCTAAAAAATGTCGAAAGATGTTTATGGCTTTGTGGTGTAATGGATTACGCACCGGACTGTTATACATAAGGTCTGGAGTTTGAATCCTAGAAACAGTCAAGCTAATATAGGAAGAGAGGTAGGGCCTGAAAACATACATGTCCATAGATTACGGTTAAAAAAAAAAAAAAATAAAAATATGGGTGATTTTCTAAGAAACAAGATCTTCAAGGTGAAGATGCTAAGTTAACCGTATTATCGTGTAAAAAAAAAAATAAATAAATACATACACACACATTAATTTTTCAAGTTGTATGTACTGAGCATTATACAGGAATTACATTTTCTTTCAGATAAAATTTTAAAAGTTACATTTTAGAAAATTTTGAACTAACATCTTATACAATTAATTTAAATTTCATTAAAATACATATTTTGTGTTTGAAATGACGTTCTTTGACCGTAGATATCTTAACACGATTTCTTTTTGTCTTCTCTGAAGAATGTTATGCATACAATTCCACTTTCATCGAAACAGGATTTGAAGTTTTAAGGAAGGTTTACAGATTTAAGACTTCTTTTATCTACACTCGGAAAATTTTACATATACATTTATTTTTAAAAGATTTATTTTTTTATAAATAACCAACATAAAAGCTAAGAAAAAAAGAACTTCATAGGGAACACTAAATGTACGAAAAAGACAAAAGGAAAAACAAAGTAAACACACAAAGAAAATATCAAAAAGAGATTTACCACTTGGTTTTGAGGTTTTCTTTGTTTCTCCTTTTTCATCGACGCTACACAGCATCTAATTTTATGATACATACTGCATATTTTATCCTTGTTATGCAAACATTGCAAAAAACAGATCTTTTTTTTTTAATACCTTTGTTTTGTTTTGGCTTTTTACAAATGATCTTGATGTTAACGAAAAAATTTGATGTAGATATGACTCACGTTTTTGATTCGTCGTTAAATCATAAGGTGGAAAATAAAATCAGAGCAAAAAGAAAATCCCGAACGGCAGCAGTGGACCGAGCATGTTAAGTCAAACAACATGAGAAAGCCTTGATACCATTCTAGAAAGACTTTGACAAGGTTAAGAATCCATGATCCGACTTAACATGCCCAGTTCTCTGCTGCGTTTCGGGTTTACAATACATTCAATTTTTTTTTTTTTTAAAAAGCTCATTCATAAAATAAAAGCTATAATAAAACAATAGATTTTGTTTGTTTTTGACAATAAAAAAAAAAAAAAAAATGCTGGCAAACACTAATTATATAAATATAAATTTGATCCTAATAGACTTATTTCACAGAGCACTGAAATCTTTTGATGGGTGAATACAATCATTTTATGATCAAGGTTTCAGTTAATGAGAATCACTGAGTCACACATCGGAAATGTCTATTGTAAGAAGTCATTTAACAACGCCATTAGTTGATAATTAGTGGCCAACACCAACTGGATTCGGAGAAAGGTACCTTTTGTTACAACGTAGCAACTTGTTGAATTGGTAGACATAGAATAATGAAGACGGACTCAGATTAAGAGTACAACTACTACAAGCAGTCGTCTTGTTATTTCAACTAAACATTTAATGAGAAGACTAGAATTGTCCGCAGGGACCAATGGCGTAATGGTTAAAAGTATTTATTAACAAACCATTCTAAGTGATCGGTTCAATCTTTACTGTAGTAGTGATAATAATTAAAAACAAGCCAAGCATGTGGGGTCCTCTCCTCCAGGAATGTAAAATTTACATTCACCATAACTAATGTTTGTACAAAATTTAAAAAAAAAAAAAAATCCAAGACATGGTTATTGAGAAAAGTGCAAACAAAAGGAAGTGAATTACAAGGTCTAATCCCTCCTTTATCGGGATGGGGGGGGGCTAACAAATCCATGGATTTTCAATCTGCAAAGAAAATGTATTTAGCAAATTAATCATTATAAATAACCATAAATCTTGTTATTTATTGAAAATGAGGGTCAAAAAATTTTTGAATGAACATAAGGAGATCAATTTAAGATTATCCAACACGAGAATTGGATTAATCAATGCACAATTCGAATGGTGTCTCAGGAATAGAGATTAGAAATGAAGATTATATTTATATTCCATACTGGTAAATAAATCCAATATCTGATAACAATAATAGCCAACTGTGTGAGAAGAACAATCTACACTCGTGGTTCAATTCAAAATTTTGTTCAAGTTCCAGACTAGAGTGGTCTCAAGTTGGAAACACATTGTATATATATATTGAAATATACATCTGAAGATGCTTAGAAATTATATCAGCTGAAATGTTATGAATATAAACAGTTCGAATAATCGTTATCTTCACTATTATATAAAATGAACTTTGTGTGCGACTTCGTTCCCTATGCATTCGAAAATGGCTGGGATGATTATGGAATTTCACACAAAGGTACTTTATGTACCTGGTGATATTCTAAGGCTTTGTACTGGAATGTCTTTGATAAGTATCAATAATTAAAAAAATCCAATGAAAGAAGGAAGAGTTTGATTTTGACCAAAGTGAACACCTTATACAACCTAACATCACAAGTGCATTTGAGAAGTTTTATTACCACACAAGCCCAAAATAAATAAATAATAATAAAATTAACAGTAGTTTCTTTGATATGACGCGGGGAGGGGGGGGGATTCGAAATGAAGGTTTCTTTTTAGAGCACAACTGAAGCATGATACTTGATTTTTGCATTTGAAAATTTAATTCAAGCATTTTATATAAAAACAAGTTTATAAAAATCAACAGTAGGCTCTCTACAGTGCAACAGACTACAATGTGTTAACTAAGTCACTGAGAACTTCTTCCAGGTGCACTACGATGGACACCCACCTAGAGCAAGCAATCAATCGATTTGATTAAAAAAAAAAAAAAAAAAAAAAAAAAAAAAAAAAAGTCGATTTCACCAATTTTGATGACAATAAAAATATAGAAGTGTGAAACATTCATTGATCATTCAATCCGGGCAACGTTGGGTCACCCTGCTAGTTAAAAAATAAACAAAATTTAACATTAAACTATGTTCACTTCTAAAATACGAACATTTTTTTTTAAATTACTTTGTTGTTTCAGGATTTTTTTAGATGAGGATTGATAAATTGTATTTGACTCATTCGAACTACTGTTCTCATCGCAATATTTTCAATCGATATAACCTCCGATTTCTAGTTGCATCTTGTTGAACTGAAATCTGTACGGAATTTTCAATGGACCAATATTATTGTGGTTAACTTGCTTTTGTTCCATCAGCCATGATCGGGTAGAAGTCTTAATTCATATAATGTTGAGGATTGAACCTTCAACCTCCACAAGACTGTCGCTTTGATCTGAATATTACATTTATCCATTGTGCCACAAGTTTTTTGGGTTTTTTTTGTTACATGGGAGTCACCTCTTATCAGGTCCCAAAAGCCACTCGAGGATAAGGGTTAATGAGCATACAGTAGTCACTGGGATAACAGTGTATTAATAGTTAGTGGTAGTAAGGGATTATTTGGGAGGGGGGGGCTCAACAAGAACTTGTTTACATTGGACTTGAAGACAACCATATTGTACTTAGAAAGCAGGCTAGCGGAACAGTTCCACAGGCGGGCAGTTCTAGGGAAAAAAAAAAAAAAAAGCTTTGTTTATGGACTGTTTAGATTTTGGCAGAGATAAAGAGTGTGGAAACTTGATTGTGGTAGCTAGACAAGTTTCTGGTGAAAGTTTGACAAGGCGGAATGATAGATTGGAGTTCAGTCGAGCACTTGCCATGAAAATAACGATAGAGCAGAGACAGGCTCACAACGTCTCTTCTGTAAGAAAGAGGTTGCAGAGAAGAGAAAAGGGTATCACCTATTAAGTTTTAAAGCTGTTTTTTTTTTTTTTGTCACTTGCACGTAAGGGCCTACTATTTGGGATTGTATCTACAGAACACTATGTAGGGAGTTGTGCCTCCAACTCGTCGTTTTCATAACAGTTTCTATCGTCTTATGCAAATTAATGTCATATGTATATTACTGGGCTTTCTACAAACAAAAGATCTTTTTTCTCTTTCGTTCTCCCATTCTGTCACCCAAAAGGAAAGAGAATGGCGGCACACTCATTTGTTGAAGTCACTTTCTTCATTTCACCACGTAATCAATTTCCATAATGTTGTTATTCAATTCTGCTACATCTTTCGAATACAAGAAAAAGTGATTGAAAACGGATGAATAATGGAATTTTATGTGATTTTGTAATGATGGAATTTTATGCGATTTTGTAATGATGGCAACTTGGTTTCCTGTATGAACGACAAGGTCGAAGCACAAATCATACATTTCTGCCGCATTGTTGTAGCGGACAATGTCAGACATCAGATCATTGTTGTTGTATGACATTCACCGTAAGCAAGTTCAGCCGGCTTATTCTAAAGGAGGAAGTGTCAGGGGATATTAAATTCATAGGCAGTCCGCAGTTGCTTATAATACATGAGATCATACAGTGTGCATGGTGATGATGGCAACCTTCCGTCACGTGAAATAATGGCTTTCTGCATCTGATGCACTGCAGCATCTGCTGTGGTTATACAATCGAAGCTACAGTTGCCTCTCTAGATGTAAGTCTAGATCAGTGGTTCCCAACCTATTTTGGGCCATGCTCCACCTAGGCATTTCTAAAATCCTGATGCCTTCCCTTTGTGATATTTAATATATAATATGGTATAGTAAGCCCAAGGGTGCACGTCCTGCCCATGCCCCACTAAAATATTGCCATGCCCCACCGGTGGGCCATGCGTGTCCCACGTTGGGAATGACTGCTCTAAGGAGACCTAGGTTTGCTCAGTTACCAGGGTCCTCCTCTCGGCATAGTAGACAAAATCTGATAGAAAGACGAGCCAATACGGTCAGCTGTAAGAATTGCTAGGTCTTTTGCTTCACCATCCACCTCTCGAGACTCCAAACCGGATATTTTGTCAGGGTTTACTCCCTTAACTTTTGCCTTTCCCAAAGCATCCACAAGGCAGTGGGGCTATTTGCCCATAGCTTTCATGATAACGATGCAGATGCAAAGGAATTCATGATGTGTAATGAGACAATATTCACTTGGTGAAAAGTTCAAGCAGAGAATCCATTTAAAAAACGCAAAGTCCTTCATGACAATCATGCAAACACACGGTAACAAGCAAGACCAATAGTTTTAGAAGTATACTAAATACTCAAGAATCTGGGCCAGGGGTTCTCAACTGGGGTCCATACGGATCCTAAAGGTCTATGGAATATTTCTGGGGATCTACAGGCAAAATATAACAAATTGGGGGCCCCATAATATTTTTGTGGCCCATGATTAAAACCAACTCATAAATGGTTTTTATTATTAAAAATTTAATTCATATAATTTTGGTTTGACACGAAAAAAGCTGGAGCAGACCAATTTATTTAAATGTATTTTCTAAGTTTCAAAAAACATTTCCATAAAATTGCCTTGAAAGCAATAAGGAGTTTTAAATATGCGCCTCAGGCAATCGATCCTTTTTCCTATTATACTGTCTGTCTGATCTTTGCC
Organism: Euprymna scolopes; assembly: GCF_053919585.1. Lineage (NCBI taxonomy): Eukaryota > Metazoa > Mollusca > Cephalopoda > Sepiida > Sepiolidae > Euprymna > Euprymna scolopes. The sequence continues at coordinate 27,629,105 of NC_136516.1, read as the reverse complement.
CCCCTCCATACTATGACCAATAGTTATGAAGGGGTCCAAAAAAAAAAAAAAAAAAAAAAAGGGGGGGGGGGTCCATGGGTAAAAAAAGTTGAGGACCACTGGTCTAGATGATTCGTTTAGATAAAACGTCATAAAATACCCCCCCTCCATATTTTTGTGATGATGTCACAAAAATGGTGACATCATCTATCATACACTGTTATCCCTACCTCAGTTTTTATGGATGCTGCACGATGAAAAGCAAGGTTCAAAGATTTAGTAGTACCCATACACCGTCAATCTGGGGAATTCATCTACACAGCAATTGTTCCAGCTGCCCTACAGGGTTGGAAAAAGTGATGCACTGTACAAAGAAAAACCCGATGATGTGAGAGCCAACTTGGACTTGCTGTTGGAATTGCAATTGGGCTCGAGATCATCCAATCATTGATTTCAAATTGTCAACCTTCATGAGAAATGCAGTGGCAATGTAGATAAAGACGGTTCCACCCACTTTGAATGTCATTTCAAATACAAATAGTATAACCTTATAATATAAAGTTGTATTCCTCCATGGAATCAACAAAAATAACGAAAGCCTCAATGGAAAAACATAAAACTCACTTGACAATACCTCCTGAACTATAATGAAGAGAAGTGGGCTGCGCCTCGATGGATGCCAACGTCGACCCCAAACATCTTACTGTGGTAAGCGTCAACACAAAGACAAGCATTTGCATGCCCTGGCACAAGATTTTTCATTGCCTAGCCAAGCACTTTCCCCAGGCACGTTCTAAATTGCTTTCTTGAGATCAACAAATGCAAAATAAAGTTATATATTCACTGCAGCCGGTCGTTCAAACGTGCTGTTCAGTCTATATAATTTCTAAATAGACTTTTGTCACTGTTTACGATATATACACCTGGCAGCGAATAAAACAACACAGCTGGTTTATTTCCAATGACAACCTTTTCGATTTAGTATAACGGGTGTTGACATCAGTGAAGGCACATGGCAGAGTGACTGCTTTCTGTTGTCAATTTATATAAACATTCTTTCATCCTGGAATGTTTAATATTTCCCATTGTCTATTGACCGATATCCTCTTGCATATTTCTGGTCAAATTATGTATTTCAATAGACAATGATGGAAAACCTCACATTCCTCAAATGGAATTAATTTGCAGGTGTGTCTCTTCCTGGAGTCTCCTGCTAAATATCCAACAAAAGAAGCAACAGACCTGTTGTTAACATGCAAAGAAAAGGACATCTGACATTCTCTTGCCTGCCACAAAACTGAGCAGTATTTTGTCGATGCTCACCATCCCATAAATGTTAATGTCCAAGATATGCTTAAGCAGTCTGATTACCCGAGTGTTGAAGTGCCATGAGAAAAACTATAGTAAAAACAAAATATTTTTAACAGAAAAGCAAATACAACAAAGACTGGGGTTATACATCAGTCTGACTGCCATGAGTAGAAGACATTCTCCCGATCTTTATGGTCAATGAAAAAGTTTATCTTTTTTTTTTAGGGTGGGGTGGGGGGGGGGTGTACAGAACAATAGTAAGCTTTCCCTCTGTTCTTGATCTGTGCCTAAACCTAAACGCAGATTCCATGAACAAAGCTTCCTTCTTAGAATCGCATGCCTGTAGAAAACTTTTGTTTGCCTGCTTTCCAACTGACTACAATATAGCAGTCTTCAAGTCCAAGGTGAACAAATTCATGATGAGCTGTCCCCTTAAGTAACCCAATTTACCAAAGTTCCACTACTATTGATTACTATGATCTTGTCCCATTGACTACCGTACACTCATTATCCCTTATTCTCAAATGACCCCCGGGCCTTGATAAGCGGCGACTCCTTAGTGGGGTAGAAAAAAAATAAATAAATAAATAAATAAATAAAAAAAATAACTATAATCATGATAGTTGAAGGTTTCTTCACATTGAGCTGGTTTCTCCATTCTTGAAATCTGGTCATCATAAAAAGCTGTCTCCACCAACCGAATTCCCTCTTTGTTCGGCAGCGTCGCCACATTTCCTCCTACAGATGAACTTTTTAACCAACTCCACAGACATAGGTGGGGATGCAGCAACTAGAGTGAATTACTTTGCTACTCAAATTCTACTCTCAGAGTTTTGCATGATGTTCCATCCAAACTTTCATCTTATCTCGATCTCACCAGAATCATTCTTCTAAGTGCGTTTTTTTTCTTTTTGTTTTATTTGGCAACACCCGCAGACATTGTTGCCGTTCAATGAAATATCCACTAAATTCTATTTCTTGTTCTCAGACTTGGTAAGGCAAACCAGCACCTTAACTATGTTACCTGCTCTAGAAAGTGGATCCAGGGTTTACTTTCGTCAGTATCATAACTCTTGCTTCCCTTATTTTGTCATTTAGTTTCCACATTCCATGAGATGTTTCTGACAAAGGGGGAAAAATTGCCGTTTTCTGGGTCCGAATATATTTAAGATTTATTGTTGGCTATTTTTTGCCCTTGGAGTAGTATATTTGTTTTAGCTCCTTACATCACATGGTTTTATGCCTTGTCTGAAAGCCGAGCATGTGGGGTTCCTCTCCACAAATGAAAAATTTACTTTCACCATGACTAATGTTTGTGCAAAATTTCCACAAAAACCCAAGGCATGGTTATTGGGAAAAGTGCAAACAAACAGAAGTGAATTACTAGGTCCAATTCCTCCCTTGTCCCAGGGGGATGGGAGAGAGAGACAGAGACAGACAGACAGACAGACAGACAGAGCAAATAAACTCTGAAATCTGTCCACTTTTTAAATGAACTTTCAATCAAATAATTCCACCATAAATCCCTAGTTTCCACAGAGTTTCCAGCAATGACACATGCCTTTGATGTGCCGCCCTTCCGCCTTTCAGAAAAGGCTTATCTTTTAGTTCTCTCGTTTCTAGTGAACGAAGTCATCAAGTGGGAGGCTCATTTCTTAAACATGTCATCAATGAATAGATCATTGGTGAGAATAAATGCTAAGACACCACACATACAGATTAGTAATATATATAATATATAAAATTTAAGTCCATTGAATTCTCAAAGTTTGACCATAATAGCTTAAGCCAACAGAAGCAATATCTTATTGTGATTAGTTGATCCAATTACAGGTTTCTGTGTAAAAAAATTTAAATTACATTTCATCAATCCAGATGTTCTGTCCAACTGAATACTTTAGAGACTTTCTGGTGATGTTATCTTTTGTTGGATTATCTAACAAAATAATTTAATAACTTTGAAAAATGGTGTCAAAATTCACATTCCATTAATAGAATCATGTTTATAAACAAATAAAGGATTCAAAGTGTTAAATTACTTGTCAAAAAAAAAAAAAAAAAAAAAAGCAATTTATGCTTATCTCTGTTACACCTTATCTCTATATAAATAAAATGAACTTATTTTTTCCCCGTCTGATTTTGACATTAATAGGATTAAAAATCAAGATATTTCATGCAAATATAATATGCACAAACGGCAGAACAATATCTGAGGTGTGTTATAGGCTTATTATTTCTCAAATTCCTCGATAATCTTAGATTTCTATACTTTTTCTGCTGAGAAGTCACGGCCAAAATCGGTTAAGATCAATGGAAGTGGTAAAATATTTTCTCTCTAATAAATTCCTCCTCCCCCTGCCACCACTTAACACCGTTTGGGGATCGTTCACAAGGAACAGTTGAGAAGAGAACACCGGTTTGGCTTCGTAGTTCTTTCATGTGAAGTTATTTAAAATCACTAAACTAAGCTGCAGTGCTCTGTGGCGTAGTGGTTAGCATGCTGGACAATTCACATTATATTTTCACGTTCGCGCCGACCTACCGTAGTCGTTTTTTTTTTTTTTTTTTTTTTTCCTAAACAACTGGAATGGACTTTTCTTGGTGGCCGAACTGTTAACGTTGCAGATGTTTTTTTTTTGTTTTTTTTCACACTTTATTTTCCTACTTTTACTCATGACTCCGGGTTTGATCCTTCCTACTTACCTACCATAACATTTTTTAAGCCCCCCCCCCCCCCGTCCCGGAAACAAACACTCGGGCAACGCCGGGTACCCCCGCTAGTACAAAATATAAGTAGCATTTTCTTTAGAAAAATTGATACTTACCTACCCTGCCCCAATTTAAAGAAAAAATTTACCAACTGATTGGTTCACTAATCAGTTGGTAAAGCGAATGAGCTAGGGAGACAGAGAGCGAATGAGCTAGGGAGACAGAGAGCGAATGAGCTAGGGAGACAGAGAGCGAATGAGCTAGGGAGACAGAGAGCGAATGAGCTAGGGAGACAGAGAGCGAATGAGCTAGGGAGACAGAGAGCGAATGAGCTAGGGAGACAGAGAGCGAATGAGCTAGGGAGACAGAGAGCGAATGAGCTAAGGAGACAGAGAGCGAATGAGGAGCACACATGGTGAGAGAGAAACAGTAAGAGAAAGACAGAAAAGAGACATACGGAGAGAGAGCGAGACAGACGCACAGATACGGAGAGAGAAAGAGAAAGAAAAAAAACAAAGGGTGAGAAAGAGGGAGGGAGACGCACGGAGAAAGAGAAAGACGGAGTGAGAGGAAGAGAAGGACACCCAGAGATACAGGAATATATATATATATATATATATATATATATATATATATATATATATATATATATATATATATATATATATATATATATAGGAAGAGAATGACTTACAATTAAAAGGAGATAACGTTCGCCATTAAACATAAACATATCGATATAGACAAATTACGTAACAATCTTTATTTGTAAGAAGACGTAAATATATTAAATATATTCGCACGGATCAAAGGCAGAACGTAGTCGAACCGAAAGAAGCGAGAGGAAAAAAAAAAAAAAAAAAAAAAAGCTGCACAAATTCGGCCAAATTCATTTTTCCTCGCATGTAAGCTGCCATCTTGAAATACGTTGCAGTGACGTCACGCCATTCTTTTTTTTCATTCCAGATTTTTCTCTCGTTTTTCACAAAAGTTTGCAACGAAAATACAAAACAAAATCGATTCAGAAAACAAAAACATTAAAAATTAATTCACTCGCGTAGAAACCAATTGGTAGACATCACTTCAACTCGAAATAATGATTTTTTTTTTCTTCTATTTTTTTAAATACTTGAATAAAAATCGGCTTTGTCATTGAATCGCTGTGTCGTTCATTCAACTCTTCCAGTTTTCCGGGAAAACCAGTTAATGTCATTTTTGAGACGTATTTCTCCAGATAAATTATTTTTAAGGTCGTTTCGAGATAGTGGAATAATAATAATGGCCTTTTTTTTTTTTTATCAAGTGTTGAACGAAAAACGTTGAATAAATTTATATTCATTTGTTGCAATGCAAATGCCATGTACGTTTTCAGCGTCCCAAATTAGTCTAAAAAATAAAAAAATAAAATAAAAAGTCAACCGAATTTTTGAGTTTCAATTTTTAAAATTGAAAAAGTGACAAATATTCACGTTTAATGCCGATTCACTTTTTTTTTTGTTGTTTATTTACATGGCGAGCAAGCACTTCAGAAATCAGAATGCAAACCGTACTGAAATAACGTTATTGTTTAAAAAACTCGGTTATTTTTTTATGACCTGCACCAGCGTAGTATAAACACCTCCAACCACCCCATGTTAAAAACGGCTTTCGGAATAAACACCTCCCAAACCTCCCCATGTTAAGAACGGCTTTCGAGGTTGGAGAGGTGTTTATTCCGAAAGCCGTTCTTAACATGGAGAGGTTAGGGTGTTTATAATACGTTGGGACACGGCGTAAAAAAATACCAACAACTCATTCTTAATACGAGGAGGGAAGGGTTTTTTTATAACTATCCTGTACTTTCACCTAACAATTAAATGAAACAAAAATTGAATTTAATTTGAAAATCATTATGCAGAAGTATCCAATTTTTTTTTTTTTTATCTTTACCTAAACTAAGGTTTAGTTCGGCGAAAGTTAAAATTCTGTAAAAAAATTTAAAAAGTGATTTTATGTACATTACCAAATCTTTATTATAATGTGTTTATAATATTTAAACATTTTTTTTTTATTAATAGCTCTTGTATTACGATAGAGCACCGTCGCACCGACTATTTTTTTTTTCTATTAAATTTTGGCCACTTCCGCAGTGTACATACCATGCTAATTTTTTTTTTTATTTGATAGAATTTTAAAGTTAACCCTTTATGACCTAGTTAAACTAATTTGTACAGTCGTAAATAAACGAATATAACGGCATAAAGTGGGGAATGGATTCAAACACGCCTTATACATATTATATTTCATTATATTTCCTCCTGTGTCTGAAAACACGCTATGCTATATACAAACATCTGTGCATGATGTTGCCAAGCTAAACAAAAAAAAAAAAAAATCCTTGATTCCACTAAAGCAACTGGCCCCTGGTGGCATTCCAATTATAGTGCTCAAAAGGTTTCAACCAGAACTAGCTCCTATACTTAGTGATATAATTTATTGCTGGCCAAAATTTTACAACATAAAATTGAAAAATAAAGCTGTTTAAAGATAATTGCTTCCCAACATTCTGGAAAACCTCATCAGTATGTCGCGTATTTTAAAATTCATGTGATCGCTCATCTCCCTCTCAATACAGACCAATCAGTCTCCTGTGCGTCATAAGTCGCTGGAATCTGTTAAATAGAGAATTAGTCAACCACCTCAGCAAAAATAACCTCATCAATGACATGCAATATGCTTTCCGTTCTGCTAGATCTACAGCAAATGTGTTAACAGTTATACCTCATAGGATTAGCAAATCTCTCGACGGCCTTTGATAGGGTACTCCACAAAATCTCCAGGTACGGTATAGCTGGAAGTGTCTCTTCAATTATTAAATTATTTTTCTCTGATCGGTTCATAAGAGTAATAGTTGATGGGCAGAAATCAGAAGCTCATAGTATTAATGCTGGAGTCCCTAAGGAGTCCATCCTGAGCCCAACTCTCTTCCTGATCTTCAATGATCTCGCAAATCACATCCTGACGACACTACCATCTATGGCAACACTTCAAAGGCTGTAGACGACCAATTCTCAGATTCTCTCTTCTGATCTTGAACACGTGATAATATGGGGAAAGAGGTGGTTGGTTAATTTTAATGCATCTACTAAAACAACGCTTCTATCTTTACATCATCAACGCGCTGCTGATCCTCGTCTGGCATCAATTGAAATGAATGGCTCTTGTCTTTGGGAGGCTCCATGTTTTGACAAATTTCTACGTCTAACCTTTACTCCTGATCCGAGATGGAACATGTACATCGAATCCGTTGTCAAAACTGCTGGAAAAATGGTGGGATTATTCTACCGCTCCAGTAGATATCTCACTGCTGATGCAATTCTCTATTTATATAAGAGCCAAGTACGTCCAAGGATGGAGTACTGCTGCCACATCTGGGCAGGAGTTGCTAGAAGCAGCTTATCTTGCTTTGACAGAGTTCAAAATAGACTTCATAGCCTAGTGGGGGATGCCCTTTCCTTTTCCCTGCAACCTTTTTCCCCACACAGAGGAGACATTGTAAGCCTGTCTCTGCTTTATTGTTTTATCTTTATTTTCATGGCAAGTGCTCGTCTGAGCTCCAATCTATACCACCCTCTGCCCGACTTTCACAAAAAACACTAGTCCAGCCAGCTTAAACTACTATCAATAATTTGCCCTCACTCTTTATCTGTGCCTAAACCTAAACGGAGATTCCATGAACAAAGATTCTTTCTTAGAACTAACTGCACGCCGCTGAAACTCGTTTTCCTGCTTTCCAGCTGATTACAATATGGTTGTCTTCAAGTCCAATGTGAATAAGTTTTTGATGGGGAACGCCCTTAAGTAATCCAATTTACCAAATTTCCACTACTAACGATTACTACGATATTTTCCCATTGATTACCGTACACTCATTAACCCTTATCCTCGAATGGTCTCCGGTCCTTGATAAGTGACGACTCCTTTGAAAAAGAAAAAAAAAAAAGTTCAATTTTTTGTTTTTCTTGAAATATACTTTCTAGTTTTAAGGCAATCATAGTATCATTATCCTTTAAACTAAAATTAACATTTTAGTTTTTTAATCTACATTTTTTCATTTAAACAAACATTGAGTTTCTGCTTAACATTTTTCGATATTTTTTTATTCATATATTAGGTACTCTGTTACCGTGCTGAAACAACACTATTTAGAAAGCCCTTCTTAAGATGGCATGGAGGGGGGGGAGCGTTTTATACTTTATGTAACAATTTAATGATAAAAAGATATTAATATTATATATAGGGTTTGTATTACAAATATTACTATATCGACGTAGTACTCTTTATCAGTATGTGGTTTGTAATATAAACCAAACTTTTCCAGATAGGTAGAAGAGTAACTTATCTTTCCTTTGATAACATTTGTTAGATATTTTTTTCGACCACTTTTTCGTACGTCTGTGAATTGTAATACAAAGCATATATATATATATATATATATATATATATATATATATATATATATATCTGGTATTATATAACCAAGTTTCAGTTTAAATTATCGTCCTTCCCTGTCAGGGTTATTTCAGTCCGTTTTTCTTTTTTCTATTGAACTTAGCTAAAGAACATATCAAATTTTCTCATTTAAAACAATTAAAAAAATCAAATTATTTTTATTTATTTTTTATTTTTTTTTTTTTTTACATCTTACATTTCCATGTGAATAAAAAAAATAAAAAAATTACACCTAAAAATAAATCTCATTCGATTGACGTTTTTTTTTCTAAAAGAAAGGAGATAATTTAGGACGCTGAAAACGTACATGATCATGAAACGGTTCTGTTAATTCGCGAAATATACGTTCATATAGATACAAAGATACATATATATATTTTGTATGTATGGATAACAATTGCAGATATTTTGCGACTAAATTCACGATCTAAGGAAAGCTCGATCAAATACGAAACAAAATAGACTTATACACATTACGAATATAAACAGGATAGAGTTTTTATTTCATTTTCTTTGCTTTTTTTTTTCCTACACAGTAGCAGCCATTTAAATTGATAGTAGCAGCAAGAAAGACTTCAAACACAAATTGTTGTCAGGTAAAAATAAAAACAATTAAAAAAAAAAAATAAAGACAACTAGGAAATACATTTATTAAATTATTTACCTGCATAAGAAATATTATACGAGCAGAAATTTGGATTTTTTTTTTTTATAACGCGATTTGGTTATAGTCGAAATTGGTGTACAACAATAGACATTGCGATTGGAATTATAAGAAAATAAAACGGTGGTTATATTGAACTTTTCAGCTTTAAAATGGTTGCCAGTAAAATATTATTGTAACCAAATTAGTTCTAATTTTACAACAATTGGGTTCAACTAATAATTAAATAACCAAACAATACCGGCAGCTTTCTTAAAGCTAAAAAATTCAATATAACCAATGGTGGTGATAACAGACACTGGTATTTTACTTCCTATAATTTATTCCCACAGAAGTCTTAGAATGAAGACGAAACGTTGATAAATTGTTGAAATTAGGCACAAGTTCATGAGGAATTCTCAATTCGCCCCCCCCTCTTAAAATTGAGTAATTTCTAGAAAGGTGAAAAATTAAAACATGTTCAAATACATCGATATTCCTCAGTGAAGGAGCATCAGGCAACCGGCATTAACTATCTAATTAATAAGATAATGCCTGGGAGGATCAATAGCTAAGCTTTTTTTTTTTTTTTTTTTTTTTTGGTAATTCATTTGAACTTTTCGGCTCTAAGATGGCTGACAATGGACCAAAATTGTCTTATCTAAATTTGTCCTAATTTTTACTTTTTGGACATGAAATTACTAATTGAACAAAGCCGTTAGAAAACTAGGACTAATTCTGTTAAAGACAAAATGGCAGCCATCTTAAAGCTGAAAAGTTCAAGAAGACCACTAGAATAAATATTTCTAAACTCTTCAATTCCGTTTTTTTTTTTTTGTTTTGTTTTTAAAAATATATTTTATATATATTTAAATATATTTTTTAAATTACATGACAAATCGAGTTTTAACATAAAAAGTAACCCCCCCCCCAAAAAAAAAGGCTTTGTTCTTTTATTTAAAAAAAAAAAAAAAAATCAGTAATTTTGGAAATTATTTTTGAGAAGAAAAATTAATTTACAGCTGAAAAAAAAAGTTATTTGTTGTTTTTTTTTTTTAATTGTAAAATTAGAAAATATTGACCATGTGAGATGACGAGTTTTTGCGATGTTCTTTTTTAAAACGAGATCTTACCTTTTTTAATTCAGAGTTACTGGCATTTCTCGATACTCCTAAGACATTATAAAGATGTGTGTCTCCCATGCTTCACTTATGGATAAGGACGATGTGGACAACGTGAAGAATAACGATTTAAGTGAATGAAGCATAAGACGGAAGTCTTCAATATCACACTCTATGACGTCACAGCACGCAACGCTCGCGAGCGTCAAATGGACGAAACGAGTCGAATTCAAGAACGGTAACTCTCAACTCTCAACCGTTTTTATTCAAACCGAATAGCTATACCTACAACTAGGTGCTTGTACAGAATTCACCCTATATTAAAAAAAACAAAACAAAAAAAATCAAAGGTTCTTTTTCGTTATCAGAGAAAAATTCGAAAATCGAAATATTGAATTTTAAGTAAAACCAAAACTTAATTGCCATATCACAATAATGAACATGTCCAAAAATTCTGAAAAACGATAAAGTAGAAATTAAAACTAAATTTTTTTGCAAAAGAGTCGCCACTTACCAAGGCCTGGAGGCCACTCGAGGATAAGGGTTAAGGAATGCTTGGTAATCAGTGGGACAATAATTTTTTTGTTGTTTTTTTTTATTACATTTTCACCCCAAACAAGGCGCATTGCCACTTTGGTGTAGGGGGCTACTATCAGGGGCAGCAACTACTGGGGCACTATGTTGGAATTTGGGCAGCAAGATATCGGTTCACGTTGCACTTGAACTTCTGCATGTCAGTACAATTGGGGAAGCAGGAACTTGGAATGGAATTCCAGAGTCTAGCGGTTCTGGGGAAGAAACTACTGGAGTAGAAAGATCTTTTACGTCTAGGGATCTCTACTGTGTGGGGGTGGGATTTAGCTGCCTGTCGGGTTTGTCGAGGGTGTCTAGGTCGTGGGGGCACAAGTGTCTGCAGTTCGTCAGAGCATTCACCATTAAAATACTTGTAGAACAGGCAGAGGGATGCAACGTTTCATTGATGGGACAGAGGCTGAAGCTTAGATGTCAGTTCAGGGCCTATCAGATTGACGACTCTTTTTTTAACCTTGTCTAGGAGTGAGAGACTAGTAGCAGATGCACCAGCCCAAATGTGACAGCAATACTCCATAGATGGGCGAATGGTGGCCTTATAGAGGTACAGGATACTTTCAGGTGTCAGTAGTTTTCTAGCACAGTAGAGAGAGCCTACCTTCTTCGCAGCGGCCCTGGCAATGTTTTCAATATAATTGTTCCAACTCATGTTTCTAGTGAACGTTAGGCCAAGCAGTTTGAAAGATGTACTCTCAGACAGGGAGTCACTGGCCATTGCTATTGGTGGCAGAGAAGGTTTCTTGTAATTATTGAAGGAAACCAGTTTAGTCTCGGCAGCATTGAATGTGACCATCCATTTATGTCCCCATTCCACTACAGATTGGAGGTCATCCTCTAGTGTTTTTGCCATTTCTTTAGATATGTGTTCATTTGTTTTCCTGTCATGCCTGTTATAGAGTGTAGTGCCATCAGCATATATACCCATCTCAGAGGCAATTTTGTCGGGGAGGTCATTAATAAATATTAGGAACAATAGAGGTCCAACAATAGACCCTTGAGGCACTCCCGCATTTATATCACTCTGTTTAGATGTACGACCGTCAAGGACAACCTGGATTTTTCTCTTATCTAAGAAGGATTTAATTATGTTAAGTATTCTACCAGTGATACCGTATGATTTAATTTTCCTGAGGAGATCCTTGTGCCATACCCTTAGATATATCTAGAGCTACTGCTCTGCCCTCCCCCGCTTTGTCCAGTGAATGGTATATACGTTCAGAGATTACAGTGAGGATGTCAGCTGTGGAATGAGCATGTCTAAATCCATATTGTTGGTCGGTCAGAAGTTTAGCATCTGTAAGGTGCCGGACTAGAGCATGGTTAATTATGGTCTCAAATATTTTGTTGAAAAGTGGGAAGAGGCTAATGGGGCGATAATTTGATGGGTCAGTTCTTTCGCCAAAATTCTTGAATATTGGTACCACAGAAGCAGTTTTCCAACAGCCCGGAAAGCATGATTCATTAAGGCATTTGTTGTAGAGTTTGGAGATAACTGGGGCTACTTTGGCTGAGCACTTTTTTAATAGCACAGCTGGGATGAGATCAGGTCCACATGCTTTTGAAGTGTCAAGGTTTTTTATGATAGCGTGTACCTGAGCAGGGGTGATTTTTAGATCGTCTAGCATGGCATCTGTCCGCAAAGGAAAGTCAGGCAGGGGGTGGTTGGTAGGGTCCAGTGTGGAGTTCGAGGCAAACCGGCTGGCAAGCATATTAGCCTTGTCGGTTGCTGAGCAAACAACCTTGTGATTGTTGGTTAGCGGGGGGGGGGGAGAAGATTTGGTAAATTGGATTACTTAAGAGGATGGCTCATCAAGAACTTGTTTACGTTGGACTTGAAGACGATCATATTGTAGTCAGTTGGAAAGCAGGCAAATGGAACAGAGTTCCACAGACGGGCAGTTCTAAGAAAGACTCTTTGTTCATGGAATCTATGTTTAGTTTTGGCACAGATAAAGTATGGGGAAAATTATTGATAGTGGTTTCATCAAGAGAAATGATTTTTTTTTAAAGTTTGGCGGGGGAGGGCATAGATTGGAGCTCAGATGAACACTTTCCATGAAAATACTGATAGAGCAGGGACAGGCTTACAACATTTCTTTGGTGGGAAAGAGGTTGCAGGGAAGAGAAAAGAGCAACGCCTACTAGGTTATGAAGTCTATATTGAACTCTGTCAAGGCAGGATAAGATATTTTTGCCCAGATGTGGCAACAGTACTCCATCCTTGAACATGCTTGGCTCTTGTGCAGGTAGAGAATTGCATCGGCAGTGAGATATCTACTGGAGCGGTAGAACGATCCCATCATTTTTCCAGCAGCCTTGGCAACGGATTTTTTTTTTTACTCACCTTCATCCCCAAACAAGGCATATTGCCACTTGAACGTAAGCAGCTACTAATTGGGACGATGCCCAAAAAAGATTAAGATGTTGGTTTATGTTGCATTTGAACTTCTGCATATCAGTACAGTTAGGGTTGCAGGTAGCAGGAAGGGAACGCCAAAGTCTAGCTGTTCTAGGGAATAAACTATTTGAGTAGAAAACTTTTTTACATTTAGGGACCTCAACAGTGAAGGGGTGTGATTTTGTTGCAAAGCGGGTTTGTCAGTGATATGTATGTCAAGGGGGCACAAGTGCAATGAGTTTGTTAGAGCACATTCCATTAAAATATTTGTAAAACAGGGACAGATGCAACATTGTGGTGAGGGGATAGGGGTTGGCACTTAGTTGACAAAGTGGGATATATTAGATTGAAAAGGAGGGAGAAACTAGTGGTAGATGCACCAGCCCAGATGTGGCAACAATATTCCATGCATGGCGAATGGTGGCCTTGTAGAGGTACAGGACACACTCAGGTGTGAGCAGTTTTCTGACATGATGGTGGGAGTTACCTTCCTTGCAGCAACCTTTGCAATGTTCTCAATGTATTTGTTCCAGTTTATATTTCCTGTGAATATTAAGCCAAGGAGTTTGAAGGAAGAATTCTCAGGTAAGGTGTTGTCATGGATATCGGTGGTTGGAGAGGTTTCTTGTAATTGTTAAAGGAGAGCAGCTTAGTCTTACTAGCATTAAATGTTACCATCCATTTACAGACCCATTCAACTATTCAACCAGAGATCATTTTTTAATGCTTCAGCCATTATCTTGGATTTGTGTACATCCATTCTTCTCTCATGCATGTTATAGAGCATTGTATCATCAGCAAATATACCCATCTCAGACTCAATATTATCGGAGAGGTCATTGATGAATATCAGGAATCATAGTGGTCCAAGGATTGACCTCTAAGGCACTCTCGCATTAATGCTGTGCTGCTTGGATGAACGTCCATCAATGACAACCTGGATGGCCGTATTGTCTAAGAAGGATTTAATTATATTTAGTATTCATTCAATTACACCATGATTTGATTTTTATTAGCAGCCTTTCATGCCAGACTTTGTCAAAGGCCTTGGATATATTGAGGGCTACAGCCATGGCTTCACCCACCTTATCCAGTGCATACGTATATGCGTTCAGAGATGACTGTTAAAATATCTGCAATAGAACAACATTTTCTAAATCTGTTTGTCTGAAAGAAGATTGGCTTTTGCAAGGTGGTGGACTAGTGCGTGATTGATTAGCGATTTTAATGAAGAGGGGGAGAAGACTTATAAGGCAATAATTGAGAGGGTCAGTCGTTTCGCCAGAATTCTTGTACACCGGTACTACAGAGGCCATCTTCCATCTATTAGGGAAGCAGGATTCAGCAAGGCATTTGTTGTAGAGTTTGGAAAGTACGGCGGGGGGGGGGGGCCTAGTTCAGCTCAGCATTTCTTAATTAGTATAGCATGGATGCGATCAGGCCGACATACCTTTGCGGCGTTTAAGTTTTTTATGACATCATGGACATGAGAAGGGGTGATTTTCAGATCATCAATTGTGGCTTCGTCCTCATAGGGAAATTTGTGAGGGAGTGGTTTGTTGGCGAGTTGGAGGCGAATCACTGTATTATTACAAAGTTGGAGGCGATTCTGTATTATTACAAAGCCAATTCTCTGTTGAATATTATATTGTACCTAATATATTGTGCTCATTTCAAAAGATTGAAAAAAAATCATTTTGGTGCCATCAGCTAGAATCGAAACCAAAACATTTAGCACTAAAGCCACGTTCCCTACTGTTTGAGCCATCGACAGATGCATAAGGATTTAAAATAAAAGCACTTGAATGAATTTGCATATGTACAAAAGTAATAGAAATAAGTCAGCAAGTTGAAATGAACATTTTTGCATTTCAACTTGCTGACATATTTCTGTACGCGTTATTCATTCATCCAAACAAAGATTTTACTCGTTATAAACCATCCTTGGTGTATGATTACTATTTCTTGTTAATTTCAGCGTGTTGTGACCAGTAGATTTGGAATACGATATTTTCTTACCATTACAGTTACCTACATGATACAGATGTTTCTTTACTTTTATTTTTTTTAATATAGGAAGAATTCTGAACAAGCACCTGAAATTACCTATGTGCACAAGAAGATATTTGTATGTACAGGATTCACTCCTAAACTAATTAACCGATCATTATGAATTTGGTGCATATCTAGTCCTATACCAACATTAAAAATTGCAATTATACAAACACTTTATGATGTACTTAGCTGTTAGATTAAAATAAAAAAGACTATACACCAAAATTTATTCTAATTTATAGAGTATTTTTATTTTTATAAAATAAATTCAAATTTGATTTTTATAAAATCAAATCAAATTGGATTGGTTAACAATTTCTAGCCGGTATTATTTTCATGACTGTGTGCTAAATTATGTCCCTTGATTGTTGATTGCAATACAGCCATGGTCAAACTTATAAAGCACCAATGAAAAATCGAAATTATGATTCAAACTTAGATATTTCAAGGTTAAATATAGTGAAGTAAACATTAATAAATCTATTTTAACAACAATCAATATTTGGAATGTCCTACTTTTGCCTTTATAACAGCTTTTATTCGTTTTTGCATGTTTTTTGGCTAAATTGTTGCAGGTAGGATCTATTTTTTGCCCCTCTTCATGAAGTTTGGCTTCTAATTCTTTTTTTTTTTTAATGAAAATTTGTGCATTCTCACTCTTTTCCCTAGATGGGACCACAAAGTTTCAATAGGATTTAGGTCTGGGGATTGAGGTGGGGGGTACTTCATCACTGTAATCCCTTTTTCTCAAACCATCCCATCTAAACTTTTGATGTATGGCATGGGACATTATCTTGTTGGAAGATTACATCACTTAGAATCTTATTATTAAATATTTTCGTCAAAGAGGTTTGGTAAACCTGGTCCATCATGTTAGTATAAATTGTAGAGTTCATTCTGCCCTCACATGTATACAACAGTTCAGTGCCTGAAGAAGCCATGCAGTGCCAAACCATTATGCTTCCTCGCCCACATTTGACAGTTGGAAGTTCACAATCAGGATGAAATACCTCTCCTTCCCTATGGTGAATATAAACCGCTCCAGGAGTACCAAAAATCTGATGAAAAAAATAAGAATTTGCTACAATTTTTGAATAGATGTTATGAATGTGTATACACATAAAAATTTAAATTGTTCCTTTCCAACTTTAGGAAATAAACTGTGTCAATTGCTTTATTGCAGATTAGTAAAATATCAATATTTCACTAAATAAACGTCACAAAAAAAAAGGAAAATTGTATCATTAAAGGACTGCTTTAAGGTTAGTTATTTCACAAAATTTTATTCAAATTCATGTGATATTCATGCAATTATGGCATTTTATTCTTTATCAAAGAATTTATAGTGCAATAAAGAGATTGACACAGTTTAGAAGCTGTTAATTTACCTCAATGTTACTTTCATCAGACCAAATAATTTTGGCCCAATCATCAGGTGTCTAATTTTCATGGCTTTGTGCAAATTTCAGTTGTTTTTCTTGTTGGCCTGAAACAAGTATGGCTTCTTCCTTGCTTTTATCCTTTTAATCCCGCTTCTAATAACCTTCTTCTTCTCACTGTTCGAGCTGATATGTTGTTGTTTGCATCCTCCTTAAGTTCAGCAGAAAGCTCTGAAGAACTTTTCTTCCTATCTGTAAGGGATGCTCTTTTTAAAGATCTTCTTGGTGGTTGTAGACTTTTTACAACATCGTCCTTTTCTGCTTTTGAAAGACTTTGTTTCCTTGTACCTTTTCATTGTTGTTTGAACTCTCTTCCTTGAACATTCCATCTCCCTGGCAATTTCTACCTGAGAGTATCCTTCACTAAGATAAAGCAGCAATTTGTATCCTTTTAATCTCTGAAAAGTGCTCCTTTGGAGGCATTTTCAATTAAGTATACTATTATAGCACTGGCAGGAATCAAATATTACCTGAAAAATAAGAAACAACTTTTAGCATGACAATGAGTCATTTTGAACATTGGAAAGAATTTTGCATGAAACTCAGCTAAAACTCTTAAAAGAAGATTTAAAACAAATAAATAACTACAATCTACAGTTAAATAGTTTACATTTGCTTTCAACTATTCACGGTGTGATTCTTAACCTTTAAACAGTTCACTGTACAATTTTTGATCTGTGGAAGATTCAACTATTATCTAAGTTATTGTAGGTGCGCCATAATTTTGACAATGGCTGTATAAGCAGAAAATGACAGAAAGACTTTAAAATGTGTTTTTTCTTGTTTTTTTTTTAATTTTTTTTAAATACTTAATGAATTTGTACAATTTTTTGTGTACTGTGTTTTTTTTTAATCCTTACACATAAATACATAATAAAATCTTCTTGCCATTTTTGTTTATTTTTATTTTGTATGTCCAAGGATGGAGTACTGCTGCCAGATCTGGGTAGGAGCTGTTAAAAACAGCCTATCCTGCCTTGACAGAATACAAAATAGACTTTGTGGCTTAGTGGGGGATGCCCTTTTCTTTTTCCTGCAACCTCTTTCCCACAGAAGAGACGTTGCGAGCCTGTCTTTATTTTATCATTACTTCCATGGCAAGTGCTTGTGTGAGCTCCAATCTCTGATCCCCCCCCCTCGCCAATCTTTCACAATAAACACCCTTCTAGCTGAAACCACTGTCAAAAATGTTCCCCACTCTTTATCTGTGCCAAAACCAAAACGTAGATTCCATGAACAAAGCTTCTTTCTTAGAAGTGCACGACTGTGGAACTCTCTTTCGTTTGCCTGTTTCCCATCTGACTACAACCTGGATATCTTCAAGTCCAACATAAACAAATTCCTGATAAACCGTCTCCTTGAGTAAGACACTTTATCAAATCTCCAATGCTAACGATTACTATGATATTATCCCATTGATTACTGTACATGCAATAACCCTTATCCCTGATTGGCTTCCGGGCCTTGATAAGTGGTGACTACCTTGTAAAAAAAAAAAAGATCTCATCAATTTATGGGAAAATAGTCTTCATTTTCTGCATGCGTATGACATGCAGCGAACGTACTGATAGTTTGAGAGAGGGTTACCAGTTTATATGCGAAAAGCTTTTGGAAATGGAGACATATCAAAGAAAGCATATTATCTGGATGGCGAAGCTATTAAGGTTGCTCAGAAATTGTGTTACCTTCGTCATAAGATTGGAGCACAGGGAGGATCAGGTGCAAGTGTGATTTCAAGAGTTGGGAGTGGATGGACTAAGTTCAGGAATTTTTTGGCATTTACAGGCAACATAATGTTGGGGAGACATACCTATCTAGGAATGAACTCATCCATACCTAAAAATATGGCTACCAACTTGGGAAGAGGGGAGAAAGCCACAATTGACTGACTGAGTCAGAGGATGGTGAGAGAAAGTACTGTCGTCACCCGGGTTATTAATGTATGACGTTTAACCAAGAATATACTGTTCGACTTGATATCCCCATCCATGTTATTCCTTTTACTAACCTATGGCCACAACATGGCTTGGAACAAATATGTTGAAGACATTGCAAAGGCTGCTGCAGTAAAGGTGGGCTCCTTCTACCATGCTAGAAAATTACTCACCCCAGAGAGTATCCTATATCTTAACGCCACAATTTGCTCATGCATGAAACATAGTTGCTACATCTGGGTTGTTGCATCAATAACAGAGTCCAAAAAGGAGTTTTCAATCTAATAGGTCTCACATTATCAACCAAGCTTCAGCCTCTGTCTCATCACCATAATGTTGCATCCCTGTGCCTGTTTTGGCAAATACTTTAATAAAATGTGCTCTGATGAACTATTAGCACTTGTGCCCCTTTGAAGTAAATACTCCCAACTAACCAGACAAGCAACAAAATCCCACCCCTTCACTGTTGAGGTGTCTAGATGCCGGAAAGCCTTCTACTCTTGAACTGCTAGACCTTGGAATTCTTTTCCTAATAGGTCTCGCACTATCAGACAAGTTCCAGTCTTGTCTCATCACTACAATGTTTTATCCCTGTGTCTGTTTGAGAAATATTTTAATGGAATGTGCTCTGATGAACTCGTTGCACTTGTGCCGCCTCAACGTACATACTCCCAACTAACTTGACAAGCAACAATATCCTAATATACAACAGTTTAAATGTTATGTAGACGGACATCTTGCTGTTCGCCCCCCCCCATCTTCTGCTAGACACGTCCCCAAATAGTTGCCTATTATGTCCAAGTGGCAATAATACTTATTAAAAATTACTAACCAGAAAGAATTATCACTTTCGTAAATAGAAGAGTCCATCAGGCATATTTATGCAGTGTGATGATAATGGAAGTGAAACCTGACCAGTGAGGGCTGAGGACATGCGTTGCATGAATAGAAATGATATTAGAATGATATGATAGATGTGTAATGTGAATCTTAAAGACAAGTTTAGATCTGATAGCCTCAGAGGAAGATTAGACAGTATAAGGAGATGTGTGCAGAACAGGAGACTTTGATAGTATGGTCACATTGAAAGAATGGATGAGAGTTCTTGGTTTAGTAGATGTAGAACAGTTGAGGTAGCAGGTTTGTTTCACAGGGAAGGATAAGAAAAAAATGATAAGAAGTAATAAAAATCAACCTGAGGGAAAGAGAGCTAAATAGAGACCTGGCCAGAGATAGGTTAGGTTAGAAGTCAATTACCAAAGTTATGCAACCCTTAAAGGGACAGCATCGATCCTTAAAAGAGCTTGGAATCAAATCTTAGCCTCAGGAGAAAACCTTAATCTCAACGAAAACAAAAAACAAGAAAAAGCAAATAAAAAACAAAAAAAAAAAAACCAGAACAAAACAAATAAAAATAAAAAACAAGAAAAACAAATAAAAAACAATAATAAAAACAGTTAAAACAAATAAAATCAACAAAAATAAAAACAAATAAAAAACAACAAATAAATAGAAAAAATAAAGAAAAACAGAAAAACAAATAAAAAGCAATAAATAAAACAAAAAACAAATAAAACAACAAAAAATAAATAAAACAACAAAACACAAAAACAAATAAAGACAAAAACAGAAAAACAAATAAAAAGCAACAAAAGCAGAAAAAAAAACAAATAAAAAACAACAAAAACAGATAAAAAAGCAAATAAAACCAGAAAAAAAAAACAAGAAAAAATCAATGAAAACAGAAAAAAACAATGAAAAACAGATAATAAAAAAACAAAAAACATATTGGCGCAAACACTTCTAATGCTCGTGTCCTTCACCTCATCAAACATTCCACAAGCACAGAAACTATCAACTGGTAGACATTTATGCTGATGACACTACTATCTATGGTAGCACATCTAAGACCATAAACGACCAAGTTCTCTCCGATTCTCTCTCCTCTAATCTTGAGCATGTGGTACAATGGGGAAAGGAGTGGCTGGTTACTTTTAATGCATCTAAAACCAAGCTTCTATCTTTACATCATCAACGCTCTGATCCCCATCTGGCACCAATTGAAATGAATGGCTCTTGTCTTGGGGAGGCCTCATGTTTTGACAAGCTTCTGAGATTGACCTTTACTCCTGATCTTAAATGGAACACATACATCAAATCTGTTGCCAAGGCCACTAGAAAAATGGTGGGATCCTTCTATCGATCCAGTAGATATCTCACTGCTGATGCAATTCTCTATATATATAAGAGTCAGGTACGTCCAAGGATGGAGTACTGTTGCCACATCTGGGCAGGAGCTGCTAGAAAAGACTTATCCGGCCTTGATAGAGTTCAAAATAGACTTCGTAACCTCGTAGGAGATGTCATTTTCTCTTTCCTGCAACTTCTTTATCACAGAAGAGATGTTGCGAGATTGTCTCTGCTTTATCGTTATTTTCATGGCAAGTTCTCGACTGAGCTTCAATCTATGGTCTCCCCTCGCTAAACTTTCACAAGAAACACTCATCTAGCTGAAAACACAATCAATAATTCCCCCCCATTCTTTATCTGTGCCTAAACCTAAACGTAGATTCCATGAACAAAGCTTCTTTCTTAGAACTGCACGCCTGTGGAATTGTCTTCCGTTTTCCTGCTTTCCAGCTGACTATAATCTGGTTGTCTTCAAGTCCAACATAAACAAGTTGTTGATGAGCCGTTCCACTTTAGTTAACAAATTTACCGAACTTCCATTACTATCGATTACTATATTGTCCAATTAACTACTGTACACTCTTAACTCTTATCCTCGAGTGGTCTCTGAACCTTGATAAGTGGTTATGCCTATGTAAAAAAAAAAACACTTTTTTTTAACAAGCAATTTACTCATGCAAAACGGGCAAAAGTTATACACTGTTAATTTAGAATAAGTGCTGAACATGTTAAAATTTATGCTAATTTTTGCATTAAATACTAATCCTTATTAATCTTCGTTAGAATTGTGAGAATGAACATGTATCACCGTCACATTTTCAGAGTTCTGTATTGGCTATCGTGATATTCCTAAGTTTTATGCATTCCTTAATTAGCTCAGTAGCCTTGGTCTATTGCTAACATTTTATATGATTATGGCTTAATAAAGGAAAAAAATCCCTAACTGTACAACAGACAGATATGATAATATTTAGTTCGCAGCAATTTATCATAACAAATGTCCATACAAAATTTCAGCCAGATCGGCCCAGTAGTTTCCGAGAAAAAGTGAGAGTAAATGTGGTATTGTGGTAACTAATCTTGACATATTCTATGATTATTTTAACGCAAGGGAGGTAACTCTTTCTTCATTACGATCATAAATTATCTCTACTGAATTGAATAGTATCATTTTGTTTCCCTTAAATTCTAATTATAAATTTTCATTAATATCTTCCTAGTAATTTTGTAAAAAAAAAAAATGTTTAATCTTTAAATAGGGCAACTAATTTATGAGAAGGAAATCTTCAAATTAACAACAATCTTTATTCTGCTGATCACAGTATTCGTTCTTGGATTTTTACCTGTAATGACAGTTCCAGCCGTGCCAAGGCTTCATGTGCACTCACCTGGACGTGATCGTCTCCTTCGTTGTTCAGAACAAATACCGTCAATCCAGTCAGCACTGCAATGACGAGTTCTCACACAAAGCAAAACCAGAAGTTCAATTTATGAACAGACTAGCAGGACCCGTTAACCGGCGTTACTTGGTCGACATAAAAAATTAAAGTACGGCTATTGTTGGTGGCTAACCCTAATCTCATGTAAAGAACAACTTTCGGAATAGACATCCCCAACCATCGAAAAGTACTTGTCTTTGCCAAATATAAATGAGATTTTCATAATCAGCATAGTCAAAAACCTGTAAAAGTCATCATGTTAAAAAAATTGTGGAGTCGGAGCTGATGTAAAAATTTACCCACAAAAAAGACAAAGTTATTGTATTTTGTATAGAGCGACACTAATCGGTTAATATGTTTAATTTTTTTTTTTTTTTTCAACACAATTGTAATCTGTAGAGTGCGACGATAATCTTTTTTTTAAAATTTTATTTTCATCCCAAACAAGGCACATTGCCATTTTGATGTAGGAAGCTACTATCGGGGACATAAGTTGCAGGGATACTATGTAGGGAGTTGAGCAGCAAGATGTCTGTTCACATTACATTTGAACTTCTGCATGTCAGTACAGTTGGGAAAGCAGGAACCTGGAAGAGAGTTCCAAAGTTTAGCACTTCTGGAGAAGAAACTATTAGAGTAAAAGGCTTTTTACATCTAGGGATCTTTACTGTGTAGGGGTGGGATTTTGCTGCTGCTCAGGTTTGTTGGGAGTATTTACATTGAGGGGGTACAAGGGCTTGTAGTTTGTCGGAGCATTCACCATTACAATACTTGTAGAACAGGCAGATGGATGCATCATTTCATCTATGGGACAGAGGCTATAGCTTAGATGAAAGTTCAGGAACTATTAGGTTGGCGACTCTCTTTTGAACCCTGTCCAGGAGTGAGAAACAAGTAGCAGATGCATTAGCCCAAATGTGACAACAATACTCCATACATGAGCGAATGATGGGCTTGTAGAGGTACAGGATACTTTCAGGCATAAGTAGCTTTCTAGCATGGTAGAGAGAGCCCACCTTCTTTACACATACTTTCAATGTATCTGTTTCAATGTATCTGTTCCAACTCATGTTCCCTGTGAACGTTAAGCTGAGGCGTCTGAAAGAAGTACTTTCAGGTAATATATTTTTAGTTATTGTAATTATTGAAGGAAACAAGCTTAGTCTTGGCAGCAATAAAAGTGACCATCTATTTTTGGTTTATATGTTCAATTTTGTTGTTTGTTTTAGTAATGCCAATCAGTTAATATGTTTAATTTTGTTTCTTTTTTCTTCAGCACGATTGTAATATGTAGAGAGTGACGACAATCGGTTAATATGTTTGATTTAGTTAGTTTTTTTAGCACGATTATAATCTATAGAGCGCAACGCCATATTGTATAGTTTCTGGAGCATTCGTTTATTTATTGTAGAAGTGGATTCCGGAATATGTGAATAGTCAGGTATCAGCCAAGCAAAATGGGTGGAATTCGAGAAGGAAGAATTTATTATTTTGGAATCCGAAAATGGAAAGAGTATCTTGTGTGAATGTATGTAATAACCAGTTAATACTAGTGCAAGCACAATATCATAGGAAAATATAGAATTTGATCCGGTCTCAACTGGTGGTGGTGGGACACTAAATATTGAGAGAGGAAAATAGGAACTTCTTCCTTTGTAGATGTGACGATTGTGATGGTGTTGCTCATTGGATGCATTGTAGCATTTCATTATCACGAGTGAATGTGTCAGAAATGGTGATCAATAAGCTACATGAGAGAGTGGCTATCAGGGTAGATGTATTGAATTTGTATGTGGCATCTGTTGTTGCAAACCTACAATACTTTGGTCCAGAGGGGAATTTCTGCAGTCAAAATATTATATATGGAGATAGTGCCCTTCTTTTAGATATTTATTTTATTTTTTTTTTGAGTTTACAAATATTATTATTTTTTTTTTTTTTGGAGTTTACAAATGTTACCCGTCCACGTGAATGACTTGCAACATTGAATCTTTGCTAGACCGAAACATATAAGTTCTCTTAAGGAACCCAACCATCTGGAGAGGTACACTTGCCCGAACTCCCTCGGTAACCCTCGTTAGAACCAACTGCTCTCCTTCCAATATTTGCAGAATTTGTCAGAGTTTGTGTTTTATTTTTCACCAATGTTGACAGTTGATAACACTGCCTCAAACACTTTTACTTATGGTTAGAACCTTTACGTGGTCCATCCTGTAAGGTGCTGATGTCTTTCTAGAAAAAAATTCAAATAATAAATATATTATTATATCGTTATTTATATAACGATACCTAAGGAGTTTGTTATTTATATATCACATGTGTAAAATGTATGTATAATGCGTTCAGTTTTTTTTTTTTTTGTGCTTCCAAACTATATATACTCGTTTATTAAATGTGTCATGTTTCAAAGAACAAGGACACTCAGTTAATCAAAACATCTGCGTTTATTTACACATTAGTGCTGTGACTTCAGCAGTGAAAGAGATGAAACAAGGGTGGGTATATGTGTTGTGCAGTAGGTGACGGACAAGGAAAATGTGTCACACATGTCTGTGTACACTTTTCTCTCCTTTTTCTTTGCAGTCCATGAATTTATAGTGACTAAATTCCCATTGTCTCTTTGGCCATTGACGTCAGAGATCAAAATGTGGGTTGGTTTCTTTGTTTCCATATGAAATCAAATGGACTTTGTTTCACTCATTTAGGTTAGCAATCAGAACACGATACCCGGCATGGCCCAGATATGAACATATATGTGTGCGTGAATAACATCCAATATTTTCTGAAATTATCCGATTCCAAGAAACCCAGCCACAATACAATATCAAGGAAACGAATGTTACAAGAAAAGGCTGCCCCCTTTCCATGTAAATAAGAAGAACATTAGATAAGTGAAAATGAGATTAGGATAAGCCGAGACTCGAACCTTGTAAGCAAGGTTCAGAAGTGGAATGTTAGAATTTAACTATTGTTAAATTCCATATAAAATAGTTAGATATTGTTTATAGTGTAAAAAGAATTGTTCGTTCTTTTATGAAAACTGAATTAAAAATGTCAGCTAAAAAGAATGAACAATACAAATTAAAAATATATTTTAAAAAATAGGTTAGTTGAGAATTCTTTGTTTTCAGAAGTGTGTTTTGGACAAACATGTGCTTAGCCACATGAATTTGTTACATTTTGGATCCACACATTTGACGTCATAGCAAAAAGGGAATTCTTAATATAGGAGCTACAATTAGTCAGATTAGAGCAGTCGGGCAGCAGGAGTTAAGGCAGAACAGTTGAGTCTGCTAGTCAGCAGAGATCAGGAGAGTCAGTCAGTGGTCAGCTGCCCCTTTGGAAGCGAAGGGGTAGAAGTTTAACCATGTCGAACAAATGTAAATTCCTGACGCCATCATCATTCGACTGGTCCAATGAAATAAAGAATCACCATCGATTTTTGTAACTGTTGTCTTCGTGTCGTCATTCCACAAATTGAAGGTAATGTGTTAATCATCTTAATATGAACTTTATGTAACCCTTACAAGAAATGTGTCTCTCTCCTTGCTAATATATGTTAGAAGAAACATCACAGAACTGTAAATGTATAAATGTCGTCTCTCCCTCATCAATTGTTATATATATATGTACGCCGTCTCTCTTCAATATGAATGTCCCTATCATATCTCTTTTAATATGAACGCAGCATCATCCTTTTAATGTGAAACTCCCACTACACAATATGAATGCCAACAAAAATCATCTGTGTATATGATTTAATTGGAATTCATTATTGAGATGAGTATTCTTCATTGTGGACTATTATCCTCATCTTTTTCTTAGTTGTTGTTTCACGACCTTTCAGCCAGCTATTGCTCTGGCCTTCGTCTTCAGACCCGACCATGGAAGATCAGATAATAAATAAACGTGGTTACCACCTGACGAAGGCCAGAAGAATAGTTGGCCGAAACGTTGTGAAACAACAACAAATCTATTGATGATGTTCAGGATCCTGTTTGTTATTTGTCAAAACTGGTGAGAACTAAGCTGCTGTTCAGCTACTTTAAACTTAACGTACTGAGCATACAAATCTCTTTTCTTTTTTTTTTTTTTTTTTTTACACAATAATCACCACTTATCAAGGCCCGGAAGCCACTCAGGGATAAGGGTTATTGCAAGTACATTACGTTAGTGTGGAGATTTGATGAAGTGTTTAATTAGGGGGGCGGTTCATTAGGAATTTGTTAACATTGGACTTGAAGACATCCAAGTTGTAGTCCGGAGGGAAGCAGGCAGACGGAACAGAGTTCCACAAGCGTGCAGTTCTAAGAAAGAAGCTTTGTTCATGGAATCCGCGTTTTGATTTAGGAATAGATATAGAGTGGGGGAAATTTTTCACAGTGGATTTAGCTAGACGGGTGTTTTTCGTGAAAGATTGGCGAGGGGGGACCAGGGATTGGAGTTCAGACGAGCACCTGCCATGAAAATAACGATTACTCTTTTAGTGGTTGCTGGCAGTTCTAAAGGTGGCTTTAGTTTCATAACATCTTCTTCGTTGAAAGCAATGGAAAAAGTGGTTTCTTTGCACAATGGCAGCAGCACATTCTAAAATGAATCATGGCTGGCTGTTAGGCTTTTGCTAGAATTTCTTGGAGGGTATGGATCAGTCTATAACCGACAATTAACCGTTCCGTCAGGTCTGATACTATGGAGGACGTTCATTTTAAACATGGAATGCAGAGGTATATCTGATATAAATGTTCTGAAGTTATCTCAGTCAGCTATAGAGTATCGATATACAGTATGATGAAGAGATACATCTGAGAACTTATTACATTTTGTTTTTATCTTAACCGAGATAACTGAGTAATCAGAAGATCCCAATGGAGACAATGAAATGCAGGAATAGCAAACAACACCATGGCACGTAAGAAAAAAGAAAAAATATATTGTATTGTTTAAAAAGAAAATTCCTGAAGGCTTTATAAGCCGAAAATTTGAAACTTTAAATAAATAAATTTCTGTTTATTTAAAAAAATACAGATACGCACGTGGTCGTTCTTTCTAACCTCATATTTTGAATTCCGTTTACTCTGTGCTTCTAAAAAGTGGATTACTACTATACATATATATATATATATATATATATATATATATATATATATATATATATTTTGCTATGTAGTTTGCTTGAAATTATTATGGATATTGTCACAGACATAACAAGTAAGACATTTGTATCTAATACAACTGAATAAATATATGTATATATAGACATATATGTATGTACTTATTGATTTGTAAATCGCCACTTGTTTTCGTCTTCTTCCAACAACACTGACTATCTCATTCCTCGCATTGTGATAGCCTTCTAATTCTCTACTATATATATATATATATATATTAGTGATGGGACGATTCCAATATTTTTCCTGATTCCGATTCTTTATAAAGCTCTAAATATTTAACTAGCTTTGCGCTGTTCTTGGTCTTCGGGCCAGGAGCGGAAAAGGAAATAATCAATTCTGGTCGATGTGGAGGCAACCCTTCATATCGGACAATTACTTTTTAAGTCAATTAGTTTGGTCAATGTGGGGAAAACCCTTCATATCAAACAATTGCTAATTTTGGACCCTACCAGAGTGCTCCCTTGGGGGAGCTGGTTTTTCCTCCTCACATTAAAAAACGGCCTTCTGTCTAATTTGTTCAGTGGGGAAGCAAATAAATAAACACCAAGTACCGTAAAAACGTGTTAGATGTGTACATATTTTTCCACATCTAAAAACACTTGCGTGTGGGTGGGGGTGGGGGGAGGGGGAGTGGGGGGGTAGTAATCTATAGACTTTAGTTTTACTGATAGTTTAAAATCAAAAAATATTTATTATTACTACCGGAAGTGGAAGCTTTTGTCTGAAACAAGATCAAGTAAAAAAGATAATTCAAGGAATCATTTTTAAAATCAGAAAATAGGCACAATTTTTCCGATACTCCAAAAAGTTCCATTTCCAATTAATCGTCCCAACATGCACACACACATATATATTACTAGCAGAGAGACCAAATATTACCTAAGGAATCTTTCATTCTTGCCCTCACACATATTCTTTTCATTGTTTTGACTCTCCAGTGTGTATCCGTTGATATCTTATATGCTTTTATATAGAGTGATGTGGTTCTCGGTCGATTAACTGTGTCGGATATATACTTGAGTCAAAACAATGAAAAGAATATGCTGTTGTCATAAGATCTATGTATTTATGATATGACGTCATTAAACAGGCAGGAATACTGATTTAGATATACATATACTATTGGAATATTTAGCCAAATATATATACAGCATAATCGCGTTGATACACCGGTTCTCATCAGATTACCGAAGTTAAGCAATGTCGAGCCTGGTTAGTACCAGATGAGTAACCATTTGGGAATTGTAGGTGCTGTATGAGCTCTCTACTTATCTCGGCATTGTTTCCAGTCGTCCTGTACATACACTTCACTTGTCACTGATATTTAACAATGTCGACTCAGGAGAGGTGTGGTTGGACATTGCACACGTCCGGTCACAAAAATTTCAATTATAATATATTATTCAAAAATTATAAGAAAACGATTCTCAGTGATTTCGTCTTTGTTGTTTTGAAGTGATTCAGTTTTTTTTCAGACATTTCCAGTGATGATGAAGTGTTCTTTGTTTAGGACAACAAAATTAAAGAAATAAAAAAAAAAAAAGAAAAAGGAATTCGTCTTTGCAAGCCAAAAACCACCATGTTCAAGATCACCAACCTTCGTCTCTTTACCTCTCCCCGACCTAACCTGTCAACTCCTTTTATACATGTCTCCCGTGTGATTTCGTGTGACTTCCACCAGAGCATACCTTTTAAAACTATGGGCGCCATCTTGATTTCTCTCTCTCTCGCCCAACCTCGCCCGACACACGTGCGGTAAGACTTCTGTTCGTTTGATCTCCCCTCCTTTTTTTCCTTCTGCTAACTTTAAACAACATGCCTCCCTGGTCTCTAGATCACATTTCGTAATCCCTCATCCACTGCGGCGGTTATCTTTACCTACTTGGTCTTTGAGGTGTCTCGCCATCCTCCCGCTGCACATCGCTTTCCACAATTTCATTTTCCACTGGCCTGATATCAAGAATATGTCTTGGTACTCTGTCTACCGCAATGTTGTTGCTAGTACTATTCCCGGTTACATGTCCTCTGCTCCACTGTGTAGTGCATCATGCCCCTGGGGGGCTTCACCTATACTTCCTCACCAAGTTTGATGGTCCCTGTTGTCTACATCTCCCTGCTTGCCGGCTCAACCCTAGTATGCCTCCAGGAGTATTTGAATATTGACAGGTGTGGAACTGTTCCTTGCTCTTGCTCCGATCTAGGCAGCATATTATACCAGTAGACAGCTTGCTCAGGCGAGGTGTTCCCTCTTTCTGCCACTACCTTTATTGTATGGTGATTTCTTTCCACAATCCACTGGGTCTATAGGCAGCTCTAAAGAATTGACGGACATTCCATTTCTTTAGCACATTCGCAACTGTTGCCGATCTAAACGCAGTACCGTTGTCAATTAGAAGCTCTTCCATCGGACCGTGCTCCAGAAACACCAAGTCAAGGGCTGCTGCTATTTCACCGCCTGTTTTACGTTGCAGTCTTTTCCATAGGGCAAAGCGCCCGGGGCCACAGCCAATCATCGTCATGTAAAATCCACCCCTGTAATGGGTGACATCAACTACAAATTTTTCCCAGGTCTTCCTCCCTCGACATTTCAGTCGTGACCCATCGAATGCTACTACTTTGCCCTTCCCTTTCCAGCCTCTGAAAAGGCTAATGCGCACCATGGTAGAGCCAGTATTGATCAGGGCCACAGCTTCTTGTCCTTCCACCACGATTTCATGCTTGGGCATCTGCTGCGAGTGCGCCATTATTCCCAAGTCAGGGCAGCTGCTGGCATCCCGTCCTTTCCAAAAACTTCCTGCAGTCTCTTTGCAGGTGCGGGCCCCTACATGCAAAACATGTGCCTCATTGTGTCGGGCGGCTTTTGCTTTCATCCTGTCGTGCTGTTGCCACTGTCCCTATGGGGAGCTGGGTGCTCACTAATATTCTTGCAGTTAGGAGCAGATCACTCACCTCCAAAGCCTCGATACCTAAAACTTGCTGCAGCCTCTTGGAAATCTCCTCTGGGAACCCGGTAATGAATGCCATCTTTGTTACGTGATTCACTACCGGTCTCCGAATTCCTGCCAGTTCCACCAATCTTTTGACTTCATTTGCATACACAGACAGATTCCCCCATCCACCTTTTCTCTTTTAATTTGGTTGTACACCGAAAACACCCCTTCCGCAAATGCCCGGATCAATCTGGCTATGATCATCTCAGCGTCCTCCTGTTCACAGGAGCTCAGTTCCAAACATAGGGCTAGTGCGTCATCCTCCAGGAACACCAGTATCACTGTGGTAATGTCGTTTATCTTTTGGAGCTTTGCCACCAGGTACAATTTCTTTAACCAAGCCACATCGCCTTCGCTACTGAACGGCTGTATCATGTTGTTCAGGCCAAATAGCTTGAAGTGTTCTTGGTTTAGGACAAAAAAATTAAAGAAATAAAAAGAAAAAGGAATTCGTCTTTGCAAGCCAACAACTGCCGGGTTCAAGATCACACACCTTTGTCTCTCTACCTCGCCCTGACCTAACCTGTCAACTTCTTTTATACATGTCTCCCGTGTGACTTCCACCACAGCACACCTTTTAAAATTATGGGTGCTATCTTGATTTCTCTCTCTCTCTTTCCCCCAACACACATGCGGTAAGACTTCTGTTCGTTTGACACCCCCCTTTTTTTTTTTCTTTCTCTTCTGCTAACTTTAAACAACAGATGAGGACGTCCAGATGAATAATGATCATCAACCAGACTTAAAGACATTCCAAACAGCAAAAGAACTGTTTTCGTACATCTGAAAACTTATTGGTATGACAATTGTATTGTTACACTGACTTCGGGTCTGCATGTATAAATTTGACGATGTTCCAGCAACCACTGAATCGCCTAAATACTAGGCAATGTTATATTTGTAACTCATAGTTACCACGGACAATAGCCAATGGGATCCATGGTTACCTTTCAAGTACCACAACAAAAGCCATTTTACATTTTATGGTGATATGACAAAGTATATAGGTACAAATCTACGAAGCTTTTTTTAATTTTTTTTTTTTATTGACCGATATGTTTTTAGTCCTGCTTTTAAGTTTGTTAAATTCTCTTAAAATTAAACTTCTCTTTACACAAAAAAGTTATTTTGAAGAAATAAACAAGGAAAAAAAAAATACATAAAAATTTTCTTCAAAATCACTGGATTCAGCATTAAATAACCTGAAAAAGGTTGATATGCCGTAAAACAAAAACAACCAACCAATTTACCTCCACACCTGTATCCTAAATTTGAGACAAGGCAAAACAAATTAAGCAGACAGAGAAAGGGGGAGGAAGAGAAAAAAAAAAAAAAAAAACAGGAAAAGAAAGAAACTTTAAATAATGAAAAACTAGTAATTCATCAGAAATTGTTTTTTGTGTAAAGAAAAAAAAAAAAAAAATTCTGAATTTAAAGAAAAAGCGGAATTCCATGATAAAAAATAAAATAAAAACATTTCTGAATTCAAAGGAAAAAAAAAAAAAAAAATTTTCTCAATTCGAAGAAAAGAAAAAAAACAAATCCACTATTAATAAAAAAAAAAATTTTTGAATTAAAAAAAAAAAAAAAAAAAAAAAAAAAGCGGAATTCCACGATAAAAAATAAAAAATTTCTGAATTGAAAGAAAAAACGGAATTTGGCTAAAAAAAAAAAAAAAAAAAAATAACAAAAAAACAAAAGTGTGAAAACATTTTTTATTATGTTTTGAAATTTTTGTATTTCCCTGAAAAAGCTACAACATTGAATTTTAATTTCTTTTTTTTTTTTGCTTTTTAAATTTGTTTTTATTTAAATAATGAAACATCATTAATGAAATGGTGACAGTAGGTTTAAAATAAATGAGACGACCCACTGCAATTGGTTTAGGATGTGAAGAACGAACTTTAAAATGAATCAAACAAATGTAGACACAAAGATAAAGTGCAAGAGTAGGGATGAGTTTTAAAAATAAAAAAAAAAAAAGATTTGATCAGTTTTTTTTTTTTTATAGTCACAAAGGTTAGCAAATGGCCGTATGCATTAATGTTTAAATGCATTTTTTGTGGCCGTTTGAAATACATAACGTCCAACGTCCATTCTGGAATATTATTGGTATTTTACGCAACATCATGATTGTGTAGGAATGGATGCATAATAACAGTTTGAAGATTTTCATACTCAAAATTCCAAAACTGCAGACAAGAACAGAATTGAAATGAGAATTGGTTTCAGAAACGAACAGTTATTTTCCAATTTTTTTGATGCAGCAAAAAAAAAAAAAAAAAAAAAAATCTACGTGGCTCAAAAAATTTACGAGGAGGAGTCAAAATAAAATTTATACAAAAAGGAATTTCTCAATTCCCTGATAAAAACAGAAGAGTTTTGAGCAAAGAATCGCTCCAAAATGACCCCCTCCCCAGTTTTGTCTTTCTCAATCATTGGACAAAAAGTGCCACTTTGCAACATGCCATTTAGTTGTATAGCGTGTTGCTATTTGTGGGGAAAAAGTGGGGAAGGGGCATATTGACAAAAGCAAGACCAGGTTACTAGTTGAGCGTCTGTGGTTGAACCCAAAACAAGCAATTAATCAAACGGATCATGGAGGATTTTTTGAAACATCTTCAAATTTTTTTTTTTGCTTGAGATATATATATATATATATATATATATATATATATAATCTTGCCTGCTATTGTTTATACGAACATTAAAATTTTTCTTCCTTATGGCTTTTGCTGATGACAGTAATTAAAATCTTTGATTGTGGAAAAAAAAAAAAAAATGTAATGTTGATCTCAGCTTGAAGCAGTTGACTGTCTAGCCACACTAAAGAGCTGTGATACAATGAAACAATAAAAATGTGAATGAATTAATAAGACTGACTATTTTGCCAATTAGTCTCGAATTGGCCTTTGGTTGGACATCCACAATCATCATATATATTTTATTAAATTTAGCTACACAAAATCACCATTTGTCACTACAATAAATTTACTGTTAGATTAAAAGACTGGCCTTAAATAAGAATGGATACCTGTGTTGTATGATAAAATCTTTTTAGATTGAAACAGTAAATTTATTGTAGTGAAAAATTTTATTTACCTAAATTGAATAAAACAATATTCAGCTTTTTTTTCTTTTTTTTTTTTTTTTACTGAGCACTATCAACAACCTCATTAAATTCAATGGTTTTTATTTTTAGATATCATTACCTGGTTATATATATTAAATAAGCAGTATATACATATAATTGTTCTTCCACAATCAAAAACCCACCACAGATCACACAAGCCAACCATCAACAGGAAGTCCTAGATTTGAGTTTTGCTCGCTTCCGAGCCCTTCAGTAGGATCCATCCCAACCCAGGATTTGAGATCCGAGCCACCTGCATGCAAACCGGCAACTCTGCGACTGAACCAACGCGCAATTGAGCTGAACAACTACCGCAGCATGTGCGGATCAGAATCACGCTGAACGACTGATTATGGGATGCTACCTGTTCCTTCTAACAATGCATTGTTATCAACGAGCAAAATTCAAAACCGAAGCTAATGGCTCACAGCAAGATTTAAAAACGTACAAGATCAATATTATACAACTATTAATAACTACCTAGAGAGCTTAATGAATATGGAATTGAATGCGAGATTATATATATATATGCAGACATACAGGATCTTCAAATAATTGATTCTTGTCAAGAAAACTAAAACTGAAAATTTAATGAAAATCTATGATTTAAGTACCCGTAATGGAATGAAAAGGTCATATTCCAAAAATCAAGTAAATTGATCAGGTAGTCTTCTTTTTTTTCTAGTTAAGAATAAAGTTTTATTAGTAAGCAAAAAGAAACCGGCTCACATTGCCATCTTAAAGAAACAAAGGCGGATAACTCCACAATAATTCAAACTTGCAAGATCAGCCTACAATTTCCTATTAATTGCTTAAGACAGTTTACTAATGATTTTTTTCTAAAATTAAAACTACTTGATCAATTAATGTTATTTTTGGAATATGATATTTTCGTTTCGTTACTGGTATGCACATTATATAGATTTTTATTTTTTATTTATTTTTTTTAATATAGTAGGAATTCTGGGTAAGAAGCAATTTTCTTTAAAAACATCAAAATTGTTGCCCTGATAGTATAATTTATGAAGAAATAAAAAAATAAATATTTACAGAATTACACCATTTTAAAATATTAAAAAAATTTTTTTCGCATCATTTTAATTTTTAATAAAAGAAATAAAAAATATATTTGTTGTATTGCGCCATTTTTTAATTTTTTTTTTTACACCATTTAGTTTTAATTTTAAAACCTTAATGCAAACAACATCCGAGTCGTTATTCTTATAGCAAAATGGTTTCTCCTGACATTTCTTGTGGTTTTTCTTTAAAAAAAGTTTTCAAACGAAAGCCACAAACAATCGAGAAAATTGAAATCATTTATGGGAGAAGAAAGTTTGAGAATAACTCTAGACATTTTGGAAAATTTGATGCAATCATTTCCAAGTTGTTGCAGAAATGTTTTGCAAATACGCGACATTCAATTGACATTAATTTCTAATATTCATTGTGTACAAGTTTGGTTATCCAAAACACTTTTGATGTTATGAAATTTCGAAGTAAATTATTTGAAAAATCCTGCACACACACACACACACACACACACATATATATATCAGTAAGTTTAACTGACAATTAAGCTATAACAAATTTTCTGTTTTATCCGCATAAAGACTTGTCAGATCATGAAGATGTAATATGGAAAACTTTGTGTAGCTTAATTGCCGTATATATTCTTATAACTTACGCCCTATTTCTACTTGTGTACTGAGCACTGTCGAAGTAGATACTGAAAATTGATACATGAAAAATGTTTTTACCACAAATGAGACACAAAATGCATCCAACACACATCAACAAGAACAGGTACCATCCCACGGTCGGTCGTTCATCATGATTCGCATTTGTTGTTCAGCTTTCTCGCGCGGTGGTTCAGTTGCCGGTTTGCATGCAGGGGACATGGATCTCAAATCCTAGGTTGGGATGTACCCTACTGAAAAGCCCCAAAAAAGGGCTAAACTCTAGTCTAAGATTTCCTGTTGATGGCTTGGTGTGTGTTGGTTACAGTGTTTAAGTCCAATTGTGGAAAAACATATATACATTAGCAATAGGAGGATTCCAATATTTTTCTGATTCCGATACAATTACCGGTTTCGATTCTTATGAATCACTAAATATTTAACTATAGAATTGTTATTTTTTTTTCTCCCCCCCAATCACCATAAAAAACACACGTTAAATGTGCATATATTTTCTCAAACGCAAAAACACATTTGTGTATGTGTTTTTGTGATCTATAGATTTCAGTGTTTAAAATCAATAAATAAATTTATATTACTAATCGTTTTTGGCATCGGAAAACAGGCACACATTTTTCTGGTTCCTGATTCTGATTAATCGTCCCAACACTAATATAAAACAGAAAACTTTAGAAAAACTTTTATTTTTAATTCTGCGTAAGTCATACGTTCTCTCTTATCACATCAAAATACTAGAAACATATAAAGTAGAAGCGACACTGTAAACAGAGAAATTCTTATTGTACTTAATGTTATATATATATATATATATATATATTTCGTTTTTAAAATATAATTATCTGCTGACACGTTTCGTCGTCTACAACTCAACAGAGTGGCTGAATCTATATACACACACACACACACACTTCTGGACAGTTCAAAAGACAGTTACCAACCTGATAGGTCCAGAACTGTCATCTAAGCTTCAGCCTCCGTCTCACTGACGAAATGTTGCATCCCTCTGCCTGTTCAACAAGTATTCTAATAGTGAATGCTCTGACAAACTACAAGCACTTGTACGTCCCCCCTCGACGTAAGTATCCCCAACAAGCAGCTAAATCCCACCCCTACACAGTAGAAATCCCCAGATGTAAGAAAGCCTTCTACTCCAATAGTTTCTTCCCCAGAACTGCTAGACTTTGGAACTCCCTTCCGAGATTCTGCTTCCTCAACTGCACTGACATGCAGAAGTTCAAGTGTAATGTGAACAGACATCTTGCTGCTCATCTCTCCCTTCATAATGTCTCTGCAACTTATGTCCCCGATAGTAGCCCCCTACTTCAAAGTGGCACTGTGCCTTGTTTGGGGTGAAAATGGAATTATATATATATATATATATATATATATATATATATATATATGATTTAAATCAGTTTGAAATTGGGCTTTAAATAAAAATATTCACAAAGTTGTATGTATATATAATATTCTTGACATTTCACGTATTATATACACATATTTAAGGTAATATATTGCATAATTTGGTTTAGTGCTTATGTCAACAGTGCTCAATACATGGGTAGAGCTAGTAGTAGTATTATAAAAAAAAAATATCTATGACAACTACATAAAAACTTCAGGTTTCATTCCAGCAAGAAACCAGACTTAGCCATGTGTCTTACTTACCATAAATGTATTTTCATCGAGAAAATTGTGAGCTAAGCTATTGTAATTTCATACTGCATGTGATTTGCATCGCAACACTAGAGGAATGTTTATCCTCCCTCCCATCACCACCACAGTTATTCACATGACAATTCTTTAAGGAAAGAGGAGGGGGTGAGTAATATTTAAAAAAAAAAAAAAAAAAAAAAATTTAAAGGTAAAATAGAGGTAGAGATTGATTGGTTTTCTCGTTAAGGTTGCATAGTTATCTCCCCTGCATAACAATCTCTTTTACTGAAAAACCAACATGCACATGATTTGCATCTTAAATTAACACTAAAGGAATGTTTCAACTCTAAAAGTAAAAAGGAATTGGATTTACTTTTGCAAGATTTATAAATATTATTGGACAGTGAAGAGAAGCACAATGACAAAAAAAAAAAATAATAAAAAAAAATAGCTGTAGCATTACTAAATCAGTTAAAAAAATTAAAAAAGGGATCTTGAATAGAAAAAAAATCTTATCGGCTTCCTTGTTAATGTTGCATAATTATCTCCCCTTGCATAACAATTTCTTTTACCGAAAACCAATAAATTTTTTTAGTACATTTATAAATTCTTATTTAGAATTCGATTTCATTAAAATAAAACAAAAATAAGAACAAATCTTTATGACGTATATATCCATCATGGAATGAAGATGTCATATTCCAAAAATTATAAACTGATCAATCAGTTTTGTTTTAATTAAGCTAAGGTAATCAAATTTTTTGACAAAAGAGACAGGTGTTGCCATGTGGTTTGAGAAGGTGTTAAAACTAAAGAGTTACAACTCAATTCGACTACCGAGATTTTTGTTTTCATTCAAAATAAAATTTTTCGGTTTGGTAAAATTCGTAAATTTTTTTCTTAGTCTAAAAAAATTTTTTTTTTTAAATGTGATTTTTGTTTTGTTCTGTGACGAGTATGTATATTATAAAGATTTTTTTTTTTATTTTTAATTAAGTCGAATTCTAAATAAGAACCCAAATTTTTTAATAATAAAAAATAATTAAAGCAAGAAGTGTTATTTTCATATTTGAAGATTACAAGTGTAAGAAGTTGACATAATTGATTAAAGTTTTTTTTTTTACCATCAACGTATGAAACCATGGAACTATTGTTGTTAAATTCTGTTAAACTCGATAAAGCTTCATGTTTCAAGATGAAAATTAAACGATTCCCAAATTTATAACAGGGTACCCCATATTTGTCGGTTTTCGAATTTATTGATAAAATTAAAATGTAGAGGTTGTCATATGCAAAGCAGGGTCACATGATTAGAATATTATTTCAACATATGAAACGAATATGTCAAAATTTAAGACAACAAAAAATTATGATACGATAGATCTCACCCTACCCATAAATTCTTGCAAACAAAATGGGTTCTGCTGAAAGCACCTACTGACCTATTAAAATTTTAATAGGTAACACTTCAGAATATATGGATCGGAAGAGAGAGAGAGAGGGCAGAATAATAAAAAATGTTGCCTTTTCAAATTGGTAAAAAATTTACAAAGATTTTTCATTTTTTATAATGAAAAGGGGGTAAAAAAGTTGCGATAAGAAAAAAAAAAAAAATTGTGTAAAATTTATGAGTAATGTACATTTAATAATGTTTTCAGAGTCTAAAAACATTTTTTTAAATTATTTTCTTTTAATTGTGTTTTTATAAAAAAAATTCACATCGAGGATTAATTGTACAATTTCTAAATTTGAAACTTTTTTTTTTTTTTTTCTTTCGCAGTCGAGCTAAAACCTCCCCTATATCACAGATTAGGAAGCAACTAAACATGAATGTAGAAAAATGTAATTAATGAACTTCTTTGAAACAATTTATTAAATTTTGAGCCGTTTATCTAAATTTACTCCAACATTAAAAAAAAAAATTATAATCACACAAAAACTTTATCGTACATGCACATTATAGTTACAAAAGAAAAGGGTGTGCCCCAAAATTTACAAATTCATCTAGCATTTTTGTTTTTATAAAATAAAATCAAATTTGATTGGTAAACGACTTCTAGCAAGTTTTATTAAGATGACAATGTTCTGAATTATGTCCGTTGGCCATTGACCTTAATATAAGCAGAAAATGAATCTGTAATTTTTGGTGCACTTTTTTTTCTTCTTTTTTTTAACCTAACGCAAATATATAATTTTTGGTACTATTTTGTTTATTTTTTAGAGCAGTTTTTAATATTGAAGTAAAACTGGATAAGCACCAATTTTTATATTAAAAAAATAAATAAAATAAAATAAAAAGCCCTTATATATTTTTTCAAAACCCAATATCTAAAACCACTGTAGAAATTAAGTATAGCATACAATCATGTAAGTTTTTGTTTGATGGTTACCTTTAATAATAAAAAAAAAAAAAATTTAAAAAATTATCTACACAATAAAATTAAATTTTATTTTATCAAAATGGAGAAGAGAATGTTTTTTTGACACGAAAACTAGGTAGGTAAAAAAAAAAAAAAAAAAAAAAAAAGTCCAGAATAGTTAACACT
Organism: Euprymna scolopes; assembly: GCF_053919585.1. NCBI lineage: Eukaryota > Metazoa > Mollusca > Cephalopoda > Sepiida > Sepiolidae > Euprymna > Euprymna scolopes. Next base: position 27,589,612 of record NC_136516.1, on the reverse strand, counting down.
TGACCCCTCCCACCCTATTGCATTAGAATAAAAATTTTCTACGCAGCCCGCATAGTTTTAACGTCTACATTTATAAAACTTTATATTTCACATTTCTATAAAGTTGAGCTTCTCAACAATCAACATTTAATGACAGCCAACAAAAGTAAACATGGTCGCTATTAGCTGTACAGTTGATTGCCGGAGAAAATAGATTTCACAAAGGAAAAAAAAAAAAAAAAAAAAAGTGTGATATTAAGTTTTTAAACTAGACAAGGCGAGTAGAAAATTTCATTTTAATGCATTTGATATAAATTATGTGCTTTTTTTTTGGGGGGGGGGGTATGAGTTATCAACTGTTAACTATTCTGCACTATCACGAACTGATTGGATAAGAAGCCTAAAAGAAAACATTAACAGACATGAACCTTTTGCATTGGTGTCTAAAATCACTTAGCAAAAATATAATTTCAGAGAAAACAGAAAACCTATTATCTTGCATTCGATGAGAAAAAAAAAAAGGTTCAGACCTTCACCCCTACTTTAATTTTTTTATTTTTTTTTTTTATTTCACTCCTCTTTCATACAAAATTAAATATTTAAGAAAAATTTTGCATGCTTGATTTTTTTTTCTCCTAATTCAAGACCACTCCATCTTTTCTTTATTTTTTGTTATAAGGTGAGTCAGAAGTAACTGGGCACAAGAGGGAGTACTTAAAAAAAAAAAAAAAAAAAAAAAAAAAAAATGCAATACTAAATCATTTTCGTAACTGAATGCGCAGTTGCTTCCGATTCGCCCAGTATTTTATTTATGCTTACTCCTCCTTATTAATATTTTTTCGGCAGCCATCCCGACATAAATGACTGCAGAAACAAAGATTTTAAGCCACATTTTTTTTCTTACTCAAAATTTTCAGAGAGAGGGGGGAAGAGAGGGAAAAGGGCAATTTAAAAATTGCTTGTAATCTTCTCTTTAGAACCATCAACACGTAGCAACAGCAGGCGCAAGTTGTTCTGTTAAACCTTGAAGAAGGAAATACTGAAAAAAATAAATAAATAAATAAATTAAAACCAAAAAGCAAATAATTTGTAATAAAACAATTCAGTTGTCGAATAATTCAACAAGAAATAATCTATGTGTGCTTATGTGTGTGTGTGTGAACAATTCTCAACCTATATATTCAATGAACTTTTGATCTACAGACCTGAAATTTGATATGTAGGGTATTCTGTCATGTGGGAAACTTTTTAATTGTTTTTTATCCGGAAAAAAGGGTTGCTAAGGGGTCAAAAATGAAAAATTGGTACTTGGGGGAGGGGGGGGGTCATAGGATTTTTATCTGTTTATCAACTATTTCACGGATGCGCATGCACGAATTGTCCACTTGACAGATTCCTTATGTTAAGAATAGCTAAGTTTGAAAACATTTTTTAAAAGGTTGTGTCAAGCTGGCCTAATGGTTATCATACTTGACTCACTGCGTTTAGGCTTTGGATATGATCTCAAGTCGATTTTTTTTTTCTTTCTTTCTTTTAGTTTTTACTTAAAAGAAGTGAACTGTTTAGAAAAAAAAAAAAAACAATACGCGTATGCATATGTCTTAGTTTTTCTTTTTTTTTTTTCTTTTAAGAATTCAATGTTACGTTTAATACCTGTGTTAGTAAAGAATATAGTTAAATTTACTAATCATCATTAATTAAATAAAAATAGAAAATCCACTGTTTATAGTAAGTATTGTTGATATTGGAACAGAAAATGATAAATGTAACAGTTTAAAGTGGAAGAAAGTACTTCCACTAGAAGAAAGTATCCTATCTTTCACAACAACACGTCTTTTTCTCCAACTCAATGCAGGAGAAATTTTGGGGGAGGTCTACCAGTGGATTTTGCTTTTCCATAATTCTCAGTTGTAAATCACAGTTTTCCTATGACTTACCTTAGCTGTAATCGTCCGCTGTGACAAACCTTGCTCATGGAAACCTAGAATTCGAGCAGACTCGACTTTGGTAAGTTTGCTTGCTTTAGGCATGGTGATACCTTTACGCAGGGATTGCTAATTTCTAATTGAACTAAAAAACAATTTATACCCTTGGTCTTATAATTTTGATCAAGTGTAAAATGCCTTATTTTATAAAAATGTAAATTTTTTAATTAAATGTTTGGAATGTAACCTTTTTTCTTTCTATAACCTTTTAGATTGTAGTATTGGTAACCTTATTATGGGATGAGTTTAAAATCTATCCTTAAAAAAAAAAATGTTTTTTTTTTTTTAAAGATTTTCAAGTGATCTTAAATTTTTGATCAGGTGCATGTGTGTGTGTGTAAGTCTGTTCTGCTGGTCTGCTGTCCAACTGACTACAATATAATTTTCAAGGATCATAATGATCAGGAGTGTATTTATTAAATCAAATTTTAATAAATGTTTATTGAAAAAGATTCTGTACTTGTTTGGTCTTGAAATCGCTAAATTTGAATTTAAATAAAAATATTTTTGTTGTTAAGAACAATTAATGAAAAAATTGTAAGAAACTTTAAAAATTAAAGGAAAGAAGTTAAAACCAAGAAAAATTTGTATAGTAAGTTTTAATAGCAAACAATTATCTTATTTTTTGGTGCTTCTATACTGAATGAACAAAATTGAAATACTGAATTTTAAATAAAACAAATGGGACCTACGTAATTGTAATGTCTAAAATAGTAACATATCCAAAAATTACGGAAAACAAAGTAAAAAAAATAACTATTAATAAAAAAACAGTTTTGGATAAAGTTTAGATGGGGAATAAAATTTGTCCAACATTTTGAATTACATTCATCACATGACGTAAGCAACAGGACTTAATTACCTCCCCTGTCAACTTTTCTTTATATAGTAATTGTAATATAGTGATTTTGCTTAATTTCAACATTTTTTTTTAATTAATAATTACCTTATTGTTTTTCGTAATTTTTGGATATGTTACTATTTGCGACAATTACGTAGGTACCATTTGTTTTACTTGAAATTCAATATTTTTATTCGTTCATACAATATAGCAAGACATTTTTTTTTTTTTGGTACTTGTGCAGTTTATGGATTGTGCTGAAATAATATTGATTTGCTTTCCTTACGAGGAATGAAAGGAAGAAAAGAAAAAAAATGGGCAAAGAAGAAAGAAAAAGAGAAAGAAAAATAAAGAAAAAGAGAAAGAAAAATAAAGAAAAAGAGAAAGAAAAATAAAGAAAAAGAGAAAGAAAAATAAAGAAAAAGAGAAAGTAAAATAAAGAAAAAGAGAAAGTAAAATAAAGAAAAAGAGAAAGTAAAATAAAGAAAAAGAGAAAGAAAAATAAAGAAAAAGAGAAAGAAAAATAAAGAAAAAGAGAAAGAAAAATAAAGAAAAAGAGAAAGAAAAAGGGAAAAAAAAAACTTACTTCAAATTGGTTTCCGATTAAATGCTGTCTTTCATGTTTGAGAATGGATGCAGCATCTGTGAATGACCGATCGCAATACTGACATACGAGACTTGTCTGTTCTTCCAACTTCGAATTAATCTGAGGATTTTTAGAGTTTTCAACATTCAGATGTTCCGAGGTTTCGCCATTGGTCACGGTTATTAGACTCTTATCCGTTTGTTGATAGAGCTGTGCAATCTGTAGGGCCTCCGACAAGACTTGGTCTTTTGCCTGCTCAATCCGTTCCTTTTGACCATTCTCCGTCAACCAGCTAGCTAATTCAGGCAGGGGACAAAAGTGGACGCGAACATGTTGAGCGAGGAGGTGATTTTTCGAAACGCTGTAATCGCAATACGGACACGCTAACTCACTCTGCACGATATGAAATTTGAGATGAGTAAGCATGTGATCTCGTCTTGTGTTGGAATACGGACAGCGATCGCAGCGGTACAGCTTTTTGGGTTCCGAGTCTTCTTTCTCAGGCTGCGTATTTTCATAGAGGTCCAAGTGGTCATGGGTCACCGCTAAGGGTGTAAAATTCTTTGGGTCCATTGGTGGTAAGACACTAGCAAGAGCAAGATCTGCAGGGATTTCAGGTAATTGTTGGAGGTTCGAGATGGATTGTGTAGCCACGAGGTTTGGATTCGGGCGAAGATGAAGTTTGCGATGCTGTACCAGTAGGTTATTTGAGGGAACGCCGTAGTCGCAGTAGTCACAGGTGTAGCGTTGCTTACTACCGTGCAACTCAATGTGGCGCTCAAAATGTGTACGTTTAGCACTTGCATAAGGACACCGCTCGCAGCAGAACTTCTTAAAATGTGCAATTTCGAGTAATGCATCGACTCTGTTCTCGTGAGAAATATCCGCGTCTTTGTCGTCAAGATCTTCACTTTCCAAATTGACACCACCTTCCTTTAATTCCAGTTCGGATACGGCGTTATCGTTGGGGTCTGGTAGATACTTTTGCTGGTGCAGCTTTAAGTGGTGCGACAGAAGACCCTTGGAACCGACGTAATAGTCACAGTGTGGGCATTTCATAAGCGGGTGTGCCGTGGAACGCATTCCATGCATTTGCTGGTGAAGGCGCAGATTCCGCATTCTGATGTTAGTGTACGGACATTTTGGGCATTTCAAAAGCTTCTTATATACACCATTCTTGCAAACGTATCCGGACTTATCTCCAAACGTTGCAAAGTGGGCGGCTATTTTCAAAGGAGAGCCAACGGCATCATTCTGAGTCAATGTTGGTAGAATCTTAGAGGAGATGAGCTTTTGTTTGACGGAAGCTATTTCGACAGCATCATACGTAAGGTTTGCATCGGGCAGATCGGATTTTTCAGGTGATGACTGCGCAGAGTCTACGTCCGATAGCGAATGAAGCCGGAGATGTTGTTTAAGCAACCGTTTGTGGCTCACCCAATAGTCGCAATGATCGCATTTGAAAAGGGAAGAATTTGCCGTCTTTACTCTGTGAAATTGCTTATGATATAAGAAATCGTTTTTACTGTTTGTAGAATACGGACATTTTTCGCAGACGTAGCGCATGCGTTTCGAAGCTGCAGTTTTCGGAGATACACTGATGTCAGGCCGTGGCGATGAAGATGGTGATAACTGTTCATCTTTACCCAGAACAGCAGGTCCTTCCAGCTCTCCAGAATCCATTTTATCTTTTGCGAGTTCCCCTGCGTGTAGACGAGTATGCTGATTTAGAAGTCGACGTGCGCATACGTAATACGGACAATATTTGCACTTGAACCGATTTTGGCCTCTCGGCTTGTGGTAGCTCAGGTGGAATTTCAGTAGAGTCTGTTTCTTTGTAGAGTAGGGACAAACCGTACACTGAAACTTGTTCGATTTATCTGAATGTCGTTCCGGGAGTGGAACTTTGATTGGAATCGGCGCTGGTATTTCTTCTTCGTTCTCAGAAGTCTTCCTGAAGCAGTTGTTATAATCGGTGGTCCCATGTTGCTCACGCAGATGCCGATACAAACATGCTTTCCACGTTGATTGAAACCTGCAAATCTTGCAAGTGTAAAGACCTGGAACCTCTCCGATTCCCGTCTCGTTGTTTTCATCTCTCGGCAGGATTGTCCCCTCACTCGTTCCGGAATAAGAAATGCTTAGCTTACAAAGGCTGTAATCATTACGGCCGTGCTTTTGCCGCAAGTGTCGATAAAGAGCACTGCGATAATTTGAAGAGTGCCCGCACAGTTTGCATTTGTACGGCTTCACCTTATGCGTCGTCAGGTGTCGCATGACAAGTATCTTATCTTTATGCCGGTACGAACATTTGTTGCATTTCCACATTTTTCCGTGACCGAGCAAAGAAACAGAATCTGCTACTGAATCAGTCTCCATAATTGACGGCGGGGATACTTCCAACACGGCAGAAGCCATTTCCGCTGTAACGGGCAAATTCATGTCTTCTGAAGAAATTTTCGGTGAAGTTTTCTCCGGCGTTTTCTTCTCATAACTGCCGTCGGTTTTCTTAAATTTAAAGTCATACGGTGGCGGATAATCACTCGTCTTATGATCCAAGCAGACAACTTTATTCCGATTATTACTATGTCGCCTCTTAATGTGCCGATAGACGTCGCTTCTCCAATTTGATTTGTAACCACAGCCCGAGCACTCAAATTGTCGCCACAACTTCTGTGCATTTTTATGAGCTGCCGATGTTACTGGAGTGACAGAGGCATCCGAACTGGCTGGACTATCAGCCGGTTTCGTCACGAGGGGATGGTTAGGATAGCAAACGGCTAATAAGGACTGTCGCGCTTCTTCCTCCTCCATTACTATGACGTAACCATCCTCCGGGTGACGCTCTTTGATATGCTTCTTCAAATCCCACTTCCAGTTTGATCGGCGCCCACAAGCAGAACATTTAAATGGCTTTATATAACCAACTCGTTTCGGGTTGCTGTACAAGGCTTCCAATGCAGTTGTGTGTTCAGGTGTCTCTTTTAATTTATCTGAGGCCAAAAGCAACGTTGCGTCGGTGGAGCTTTGGGCCGATTCCATGGATGGTTCCATTTTTGGACTTTCGCTGGCCGAAGGGGACGTCTTTTCTTTTTTTACTTTAGTTGCAGTATTAGCCATTTTAATTTCGTTTGTTCGAGACAAAATCTCCTCATTTGAAAGCGTCCCAACGTACAAAATTCGGATTTCTTCGCCTGGGTGCATGTATCGGTAGTGTTTCCTCACATCACCTCTGAACGTGGTCCTTTTACCACATAACGGACACATGTATGGCTTATCCGAAGACGACTTGGAATCTTTTTTGGAAGTCTTCAGTTTGCTGATCATTGGAACGCTAAGAACAGGAGTGCCACTGCCGGAGAGAACGGCAGGTTTCGGCACAAAATTGGCTGGCGTTGTGGATGTTTTTGAGGGTGAAGATATTGTTTTACTTGATTTGGGAGGAGTCACGGTACCTGGTTCTATTTTAACAATGGCATCAGGGATATCCCTCACAATGATATTATTCTCAATCATTTCATATCCTGGGTTCTCATTTATCCTACCGTTGGAATTGTCGGCGTGATCATTTCGCAAATGTTTAAGAACCGTCCACCGAAATGCTGATTGAAAGTTACACTGGGAGCATTTAAAGAGCTTTTTCGGTTTTAGCATCGAGACGTTCAACTGATGCTCGCGACGATTTGTAGGCATTGTCTCCATGTATTTCAGCACCGTCGCCTCCGCCTCCTGCTCCGATAAGACTATAACGTCGTCCTTTTCACCGGGATGCTCCTTGCGGATGTGCTTACGGATATCCCACTTCCAATTGGACCGTTTACCACAAATTGGACACTTGAACTTTTTCAGATTAAGATGTGTCGCAAGGTGGGCTTTCAGTTTCGATGGCGCCGGTGCCGAGAAATCGCAATACTTGCATATGAACGGACCGACAGCGTCTTTCAGATAAGTTTCATCTTTAACAATAGAGGTGCTTGTATCTTTATTGACTGTTGCCATGGATACAGAGTCTGATCCTATCAACTCCACTGGTATAATATTGGTCTTATCTTCTACATCATGCTCTATTGGATTACCGCTGTTATCATTGTCGTTATTGTCATTATTAATATTATCATCATTATTAATAATGCTATCATCTATTCGTGGTGAGCGACATTCAACTCCTGTGATTGTTTCACTTTTTGCTTCGTTGCTATCTGGTTCTTCGTCAAAAGCAGACATCATCAACCTGGTGGCGTTTTCTTTTATTGATGTAGGAGTAATAGCTTCAACAGTAACAGTCGCAGATGCTGCGGCTGCATCAGACGATGACGGTGTGCCCAATGCGATGAATTCGGGGTTGCCAATCTTTTGGTAGACAACTAGGTTTTTAATGTCATCCTCTTGCTGCACCTGGTTCGGATGATGGCGATAAAGATGCCGGTTCATATCGCCTTTCCAGTGGCTCTGGTATTTGCATAGCTTACACTTGTACGGCTTGTTCCCGTCATGCAACTTTGAGTGCCGATCAATCTCCGACTTGTAACTCGACGTGAACGAACAAGATGGGCACTTGAAAATCGTTGGGGAGGATTTCTTTTTCTGAACGCTCGTGACTTTTTCAATCAGCGACTTGTCTGGTTCAAGATCATGGTCTCTCCGGATGTGGACATTAAGGTCACCAAAGTACTTATACTTCCGCATGCATAAATGACACTTGTATCTTTTGTCGACCGAATGAACGGCCATGTGGCGGCGCAAGTCACAAGGCCATTTGGCGATGTAAGAACAATACGTACATTTCAACTTGGTTCTGTTAAAGATGCTTCGTACGGTCTTAATGGACAAGTCTAAAGGACCACCATCCTCATCACTCCCTCGGAAATTCACTTCGGCGCTATCGTTATCAACAGAATTTAAGACCTGATACTGACGCTCTAGATCGAGTTTCTTAAATTCCTGTATACTTATGTTGTGCTTGAGTTTCATGTGCCGATTCATGTCCGGCGATCGTTTATATTTGAGGCCACATATACGACAGCGATAGCAGAAACTTTTCTGGAAACGATTCAGGTGAGAATTCGTACCACCATCATTATCCTCCTCCTCTTCCTCCTCCTTCTCCACCTTCATTTTGATCTTGATCTGCTTTTGGTCTTCTTCGACCTTTCCGCTTTGTTCTTCAAACGCTACAGATAGGAGTTTTCCGGCGATATCTCCGGAGAAACTACCGCTTAAAGATTTGCTTTCCCGTTGGGTCTTAGTAGCCACTGCATCTGCACTGGTTTTGCTAACTATCAAGGATACATTCTCGTCACTGTTTGAGTGATGGTTTGTCAAATGGCGCTTCAAAGCACCTTCATTCGGACTCGAGTAGGAGCAGAGGTTGCACGTGAATGCCGACGTCATCTCGTGGTTCAACATATGTCGGTCGTAGTTTGTCTTCAGCGTTGTTCCGTATAAGCATTCCCTGCACTGGTAGAAGTTTTCGTTTGTGTGTTTACTCTTATGGATATAAAAATCGATCTTCTTCTCGGTAGAGAAGCTGCACATCTTACATTTAAAAACTTTAGCCTTCACATGGCAACTGTACACGTGTTTGTACGCCTGCATTCGTGTTTTGCTAGTGTACAGACATAGTTTGCATTTGAACACCGAAGCACCATTGAAGACGGGACTCAACTTTTCGATGTACATCGAACAAGAATCAAGGTTGTTATTCCTGTTAGCGTGGGTTCTCGACTTCTTCAGCTTAGCAGAAGGGTTGGATGCTGTGTACCTGGCCGGCGATGAAGGTTTCTTTACTTTAGGTGATGATGATGCAGAGGCAACAGCAGCAATAGGAGCAGCAGGGGAAGTGGGAGTTAGTAAGGGAGGAGGGGGAGGAGTCACAGGTGGAGGCTTGGAAGCCGTATGCTCCGGTTTGGAAGCCGCATGCTCGGGTTGAAGCTCTTCCATCGTAACTGTTACCTTATGAGCCTTTTCCTTATGCCGCAAAAGTTTGTGCTTCCATCGAGAGGCGTACTCACAGAAGTCGCACGGGAAAACATTAAAGTTGGCGCTATGCACGTCAATCTGATGATATAGGAACATTTTTGATTTTGTTGTCGTGAAACTACATTCCTGGCAATGGTAGTTGCGGCACACATTGGGCGGAGGGAGAATTCCACCGGATGATGAGGTTCCAGAGATTTCCGGAAAGTCATCAAAGGACTGATTCATGGGGCTACCTTCAATGAGAGAGCTAGCATCTGCATCCATGGAAGTCTCGTCTTCTCCTGCCTCTGCGGGCATCTCCGCATTCACGGGATCTTGTATGACAAGAGGAGTTTCTTCCATCTCAACGGAAGATGAGGATTCCATAATTTCTTTGGAGACGGGCGGACAAGGTTTACGACTTTTTGCACTAGACTTAAAGAGTTTAAGCTTCTGGTTACGCCGGCATCGAGTGACGTGCCGTTTGAATAAATACCGATTCCGACTGGCAAATTCACAGAGTTCACAGCTCCTTAGCGGTTGTAGGGTCCGTCCCATAATAAAATTTCAGCTTAAACAAAGATCCAATCCATTACACGTCAAATCCACTTGATGGGGGTCTGAAATTAAAAATAAAAAAGTTCATTTAAAAACAGAAATAGGTATTCCCAAACCCAAATTTAATTTTCATTAAAATTTAAACGGATCGTACTAGGACTTTCCATTTTCTTTATAGCAAGCAGGCCATGCAAGGACCCCCTCCATGAGTGAAAAATTTACTTTCACCATGACTAATGTTTGTGCAAAAAAAAAAAAAAGGTATGGTTATTGAGAAAAGTGAAAACAAATGAATGAATTGGGGGGGGGGGGACTTTACCCCAGTAATGGCCCATAGAGGGACAAACAGAGTTATCCTGGAAAATCCATTCTAACAAAAATTTACTTTCACCCTGACTAATGCTTGTGCAAAATTTCAAAAAATCCAAGGCGTAGTTATTGAGAAAAGTGCAAACAAACGAACGGGTGAACGAGAGGGAATTACTAGGTCCAATCCCTTTGTCGGGATACCTAAAATAAATAGAACATTAAAATGTTCTGTTTAGGTTTTCAGAACAATCTGGAATAATCCAAAATATTCCATGTAGAAGCCTATACAACGATACTGCACTAGCAGCCGCGTCAGTTGTTAAATTGTTAAGTTGCTGACTTGCTGTTAAGAACTCCGGTAATGTTTCTAGGATGAAAATCCAGCAAAAAGAAACTATTTAAAAGCCAACCACCACATCATTTGAAGAAACTGGAATTTCGGTAAATACAAAAATTGCTGTATATTTTCTCACCGACAAAAGAACTATATTTTAATCTTCTTATAATTAGATTCTACCCATACATAAAACATGATTTGAAGTCAGTACTTCTTATCTCCCTTTCACGATCAATGCTATAGACATAATCGCTTTCAAAGCTCGTAGCAGTAGTACTAAGTGTATTTATTTGTATGTTTTGTTTTATGTTAAAATGTATATTTTTTTTTATTTTAATTAAGAGTTTTTTTTTGTTTTTTTTTTTATTTGTTTCTTGTTCATAACCCTGGACAGACATGTAATGGATCTTTTCAAAATATAAATAACGGTACTAAATATATTATATTCTAAGAGCATAATTAGCATTGAATTATAAGTGTTCCAAGTTCATTAAAAGTTGTCATACACACAAATTCTTCAATTCCATTCTTTGCATTCTTGCTTCACAATTTTCTTTTGGAGGGGGGGGGGAGTTGTACATTCCATGCCCCGATTAAAATGTCGCAAACCAAGAAAAGAATTGTAATAACAAAATATAGCGTGGAGTGCATTTTACAAAGCGGAAACATCCAACTGATTACAAAAAAACAGAATCTTGAAGACGTGCATACGATCAAAATTCTCATTTATGGTTGCGAATGTTGGACAGTAATGAAGGCGGCTGAAAGTCGTTTGGAAGCAGCAAAGATATTGTTTTTAAGAAGAATTCTACGAATCTCATGGACAGACAGAAAAAAAAGACAAATGAAGAAGTCATGTGGAAGGCAGAGTGCAGCAGATCACTATTCGATACCCGTACACACCTGACAGTTAAAGTTCTTCAGCCATTTAATGTGGGTGGACGGGCTTGGAAAAAAAAAAAAAAAGTTTGATGCTAGAGTACGTAAAAAAAAAGAAAAAAAAAAAAAAGAAAAAAAAAAGAGCAGTGGAAGACAGCGAACAAAGTTCAGAGTCTCAACAGGGTCACTGGAAACATGATTATTGATCTCATCAGGAAGATTGAATGCAGACGAGACTAGAGAACCATGATCATCGATGTCTGCAATAACAGACCTGATACCTGAAGACATATCCTCCATCACGTTTATATATTAATGCTCTTAATTGATGTACAAATGTTTGGAAATGCATAGCACAAAAAAAAAAAAAAAAAAAAAAGAAAAAAAAAAGGGCGGGAGTCCTATGCTGTCTTTTTCTACCAATTCTCACTTCCTGTCCATCCACAACATCACAAATGCCTCATTTTTGTATCTTCTATCTATATTGATCAGGACTCTCAGTTTCGTTCACCTTGTAGTCAAAACTTCCAGTACACGAACACAAGCGCAGAAGGTCTAATGTGAATGTATCTCATTGCAGTTTGGTCTGTTCAGCTGCAGACTAGGGTGGTATTAAATATTGAGGTGAGGAAAGAACCTGTTTTTTTGCTGTTTCACGAGAGAAGAAAAAAAAAAAAAATCACACGCGGCAGCACGGTCCCGAATAATTTTGTCCACATGACTTGACATT